>NW_027167696.1:0-219054 GCF_040954835.1 Lepisosteus oculatus
TGGAGGGCTTCTGAGACACCCTGCTGGAATCCACATTTGAAACCCTAGCTAGGGTTAGGGTTAGCATTCCCACAACAGGTAGAAGTTTTTTACTGTCAGTGCTGCATTCCGGGCCCCCAGTCATCTTTAGGATGAGTGATAATTTTCTCCTATCTGCACTTTTAGTTTTCGGACAGTTTTGGTCACCTTTTTGTATATTGCCCTATGCAGTGATTTTATCCAAAATTGAGCCAGATGAAAAGTGTGAAGAATACCTGTTCTAATGGATAAACTCTCTTCATTTTGTGATTTAAAGTGCAGCTAAAAGTGCAATAGCGGGCAAAATTCTATCGTTCTTGTAACCCTAACCCTAGCCAGACATTAAAAGCATTCCGATTTAACTACCATTTAACAGCATTATTCAGCTTCATGAAAATTTGCCTAAACCAGAAAGATTATTAAAGAACTTACTTTTCCTAAAGGTTTTAGAAACCGTTTTGATAGTTTGAGACTGATTTTTTGGAGTTTGAGGAAAAAATTCAACTTTGATGTTTGGAGGGCTTCTGAGACACCCTGCTGGAATCCACATTTGAAACCCTAGCTAGGGTTAGGGTTAGCATTCCCACAACAGGTAGAAGTTTTTTACTGTCAGTGCTGCATTCCGGGCCCCCAGTCATCTTTAGGATGAGTGATAATTTTCTCCTATCTGCACTTTTAGTTTTCGGACAGTTTTGGTCACCTTTTTGTATATTGCCCTATGCAGTGATTTTATCCAAAATTGAGCCAGATGAAAAGTGTGAAGAATACCTGTTCTAATGGATAAACTCTCTTCATTTTGTGATTTAAAGTGCAGCTAAAAGTGCAATAGCGGGCAAAATTGTATCGTTCTTGTAACCCTAACCCTAGCCAGACATTAAAAGCATTCCGATTTAACTACCATTTAACAGCATTATTCAGCTTCATGAAAATTTGCCTAAACCAGAAAGATTATTAAAGAACTTACTTTTCCTAAAGGTTTTAGAAACCGTTTTGATAGTTTGAGACTGATTTTTTGGAGTTTGAGGAAAAAATTCAACTTTGATGTTTGGAGGGCTTCTGAGACACCCTGCCGGAATGTACATTTGAAACCCTAGCTAGGGTTAGGGTTAGCATTCCCACAACAGGTAGAAGTTTTTTACTGTCAGTGCTGCATTCCGGGCCCCCAGTTATCTTTAGGATGAATGTTAATTTTCTCCTATCTGCACTTTTAGTTTTCGGACAGTTTTGGTCACCTTTTTGTATATTGCCCTATCCAGTGATTTTATCCAAAACTGAGCCAGATGAAAAGTGTGAAGAAAACCTGTTCTAATGGGTAAACTCTCTTCATATTGACATTTAAAGTGCTGCTAAAAGTGCAACAGCGGGCAAAATTCTATGGCTCTTGTAACCCTAACCCTACCCAGACATTAAAAGCATTCCGATTTAACTACCATTTAACAGCATTTTTCAGCTTCATGAAAATTTGCCTAAACCAGACAGATTATTAAAGAAGATACATTTCCTAGAGGTTTTTGAAACCGTTTTGATAGTTTGAGACTGATTTTTTTTGGTTTGAGGAAAAAATTCAACTTTGATGTTTGGAGGGCTTCTGAGACACCCTGCCGGAATGTACATTTGAAACCCTAGCTAGGGTTAGGGTTAGCATTCCCACAACAGGTAGAAGTTTTTTACTGTCAGTGCTGCATTCCGGGCCCCCAGTCATCTTTAGGATGAGTGATAATTTGCTCCTATCTGCACTTTTAGTTTTTGGACAGTTTTGGTCACCTTTTTGTATATTGCCCTATGCAGTGATTTTATCCAAAACTGAGCCATATGAAAAGTGTGAAGAATACCTGTTCTAATGGGTAAACTCTCTTCATTTTGTCATTTAAAGTGCAGCTAAAAATGCAACAGCGGGCAAAATTCTATGGTTCTTGTAACCCTAACCCTAGCCAGACATTAAAAGCATGCCGATTTAATTACCATTTAACAGCATTTTTCAGCTTCATGAAAATTTGCCTAAACCAGACAGATTATTAAAGAAGATACATTTCCTAGAGGTTTTTGAAACCGTTTTGATAGTTTGAGACTGATTTTTTTTGGTTTGAGGAAAAAATTCATCTTTGATGTTTGGAGGGCTTCTGAGACACGCTGCCGGAATGTTCATTTGAAACCCTAGCTAGGGTTAGAGTTAGCATTCCCACAACAGGTAGAAGTTTTTTACTGTCAGTGCTGCATTCCGGGTCCCCAGTTATCTTTAGGATGAGTGATAATTTGCTCCTATCTGCACTTTTACTTTTCGGACAGTTTTGGTCACCTTTTTGTATATTGCCCTATGCAGTGATTTTATCAAAAACTGAGCCAGATGAAAAGTGTGAAAAATACGTGTTCTAATGGATAAACTCTCTTCATATTGACATTTAAAGTGCAGCTAAAAATGCAACAGCGGGCAAAATTCTATGGTTCTTGTAACCCTAACCCTAGCCAGACATTAAAAGCATGCCGATTTAATTACCATTTATCAGCATTTTTCAGCTTCATGAAAATTTGCCTAAACCAGACAGATTATTAAAGAAGATACATTTCCTAGAGGTTTTTGAAACCGTTTTGATAGTTTGAGACTGATTTTTTTTGGTTTGAGGAAAAAATTCATCTTTGATGTTTGGAGGGCTTCTGAGACACGCTGCCGGAATGTACATTTGAAACCCTAGCTAGGGTTAGAGTTAGCATTCCCACAACAGGTAGAAGTTTTTTACTGTCAGTGCTGCATTCCGGGTCCCCAGTTATCTTTAGGATGAGTGATAATTTGCTCCTATCTGCACTTTTAGTTTTCGGACAGTTTTGGTCACCTTTTTGTATATTGCCCTATGCAGTGATTTTATCAAAAACTGAGCCAGATGAAAAGTGTGAAGAATACCTGTTCTAATGGATAAACTCTCTTCATTTTGTGATTTAAAGTGCAGCTAAAAGTGCAACAGCGGGCAAAATTCTATGGTTCTTGTAACCCTAACCCTAGCCAGACATTAAAAGCATTCCGATTTAACTACCATTTAACAGCATTTTTCAGCTTCATGAAAATTTGCCTAAACCAGAAAGATTATTAAAGAAGATACTTTTCCTAGAGGTTTTAGAAACCGTTTTGATAGTTTGAGACTGATTTTTTGGAGTTTGAGGAAAAATTCAACTTTGATATTTGGAGGGCTTCTGAGACACCCTGCTGGAATGCACATTTGAAACCCTAGCTAGGGTTAGGGTTAGCATTCCCACAACAGGTAGAAGTTTTTTACTGTCAGTGCTGCACTCCGGGCCCCCAGTTATCTTAAGGATGAGTGATAATTTTCTCCTATCTGCACTTTTAGTTTTCGGACAGTTTTGGTCACTTTTTTGAATATTGCCCTATCCAGTGATTTTATCCAAAACTGAGCCAGATGAAAAGTGTAAAGAATACCTGTTCTAATGGGTAAACTCTCTTCATTTTGTCATTTAAAGTGCAGCTAAAAGTGCAACAGCGGGCAAAATTCTATGGTTCTTGTAACCCTAACACTGGTCAGGCATTAAAAGCGTGCCGATTTAACTACCATTTAACAGCATTTATCAGCTTCATGAAAATTTGCCTAAACCAGACAGATTTTTAAAGAAGATACATCTCCTAAAAGTTTTAAAAACCGTTTTGATAGTTTGAGACTGAGTTTTTGGAGTTTGAGGAAAAAAATCAACTTTGATGTTTGGAGGGCTTCTGAGACACCCTGCTGGAATGCACATTTGAAACCCTAGCTAGGGTTAGGGTTAGCATTCCCACAACAGGTAGAAGTTTTTTACTGTCAGTGCTGCATTCCGGGCCCTCAGTTATCTTAAGGATGAGTGATAATTTTCTCCTATCTGCACTTTTAGTTTTCGGACAGTTTTGGTCACTTTTTTGTATATTGCCCTATCCAGTGATTTTATCCAAAACTAAGCCAGATGAAAAGTGTGAAGAATACCTGTTCTAATGGGTAAACTCTCTTCATTTTATCATTTAAAGTGCAGCTAAAAGTGCAACAGCGGGCAAAATTCTATGGTTCTTGTAACCCTAACCCTAGCCAGGCATTAAAAGCATTCCGATTTAACTACCATTTAACAGCATTTTTCAGCTTCATGAAAATTTGCCTAAACCAGACAGAATATTAAAGAAGATACATTTCCTAGAGGTTTTAGAAACCGTTTTGATAGTTTGAGACTGATTTTTCTTGGTTTGAGGTAAAAAATCATCTTTGATGTTTGGAGGGCTTCTGAGACACCCTGCTGTAATGCACATCTGAAACCCTAGCTAGGGTTAGGGTTAGCATTCCCACAAACGGTAGAAGTTTTTTACTGTCAGTGCTGCATTCCAGGTCCCCAGTTATCTTTAGGATGAGTGATAATTTGCTCCTATCTGCACTTTTAGTTTTCGGACAGTTTTGGTCACCTTTTTGTATATTGCCCTATCCAGTGATTTTATCCAAAACTGAGCCAGATGAAAAGTTTGAAGAATACCTGTTCTAATGGGTAAGCTCTCTTTATTTTGTCATTTAAAGTGCAGCTAAAAGTGCAACAGCGGGCAAAATTCTATGGTTCTTGTAACCCTAACCCTAGCCAGACATTAAAAGCATGCCGATTTAACTACCATTTAACAGCATTTTTCAGCTTCATGAAAATTTGCCTAAACCAGACAGAATATTAAAGAAGATACATTTCCTAGAGGTTTTAGAAACCGTTTTGATAGTTTGAGACTGATTTTTTGGAGTTTGAGGAAAAAAATTATCTTTGATGTTTGGAGGGCTTCTGAGACACCCTGCTGGAATGCACATTTGAAACCCTAGCTAGGGTTAGGTTTAGCATTCCCACAACAGGTAGAAGTTTTTTACTGTCAGTGCTGCATTCCGGGTCCCCAGTTATCTTTAGGATGAGTGATAATTTGCTCCTATCTGCACTTTTAGTTTTCGGACAGTTTTGGTCACCTTTTTGTATATTGCCCTATCCAGCGATTTTATCCAAAACTGAGCCAGATGAAAAGTGTGAAGAATACCTGTTCTAATGGGTAAACTCTCTTTATTTTGTCATTTAAAGTGCAGCTAAAAGTGCAACAGCGGGCAAAATTCTATGGTTCTTGTAACCCTAACCCTAGCCAGACATTAAAAGCATGCCGATTTAACTACCATTTAACAGCATTTTTCAGCTTCATGACAATTTGCCTAAACCAGACAGATTATTAAAGAAGATACTTTTCCTAGAGGTTTTAGAAACCGTTTTGATAGTTTGAGACTGATTTTTTGGAGTTTGAGGAAAAATTCAACTTTGATGTTTGGAGGGCTTCTGAGACACTCTGCTGGAATGCACATTTGAAACCCTAGTTAGGGTTAGGGTTAGCATTCCCACAACAGGTAGAAGTTTTTTACTGTCAGTGCTGCATTCCGGGCCCCCAGTTATCTTTAGGATGAGTGATAATTTGCTCCTATCTGCACTTTTAGTTTTCGGAAAGTTTTGGTCACTTTTTTGAATATTGCCCTATCCATTGATTTTATCCAAAACTAAGCCAGATGAAAAGTGTGAAGAATACCTGTTCTAATGGGTAAACTCTCTTCATTTTATCATTTAAAGTGCAGCTAAAAGTGCAACAGAGGGCAAAATTCTATGGTTCTTGTAACCCTAACCCTAGCCAGGCATTAAAAGCATTCCGATTTAACTACCATTTAACAGCATTTTTCAGCTTCATGAAAATTTGCCTAAACCAGACAGATTATTAAAGAAGATACTTTTCCTAGAGGTTTTAGAAACCGTTTTGATAGTTTGAGACTGATTTTTTGGAGTTTGAGGAAAAATTCAACTTTGATATTTGGAGGGCTTCTGAGACACCCTGCTGGAATGCACATTTGAAACTCTAGCTAGGGTTAGGGTTAGCATTCCCACAACAGGTAGAAGTTTTTTACTGTCAGTGCTGCATTCCGGGCCCCCAGTTATCTTAAGGATGAGTGATAATTTTCTCCTATCTGCACTTTTAGTTTTCGGACAGTTTTGGTCACTTTTTTGTATATTGCCCTATCCAGTGATTTTATCCAAAACTGAGCCAGATGAAAAGTGTAAAGAATACCTGTTCTAATGGGTAAACTCTCTTCATTTTGTCATTTAAAGTGCAGCTAAAAGTGCAACAGCGGGCAAAATTCTATGGTTCTTGTAACCCTAACCCTAGCCAGGCATTAAAAGCATTCCGATTTAACTACCATTTAACAGCATTTTTCAGCTTCATGAAAATTTGCCTAAACCAGACAGATTATTAAAGAAGATACTTTTCCTAGAGGTTTTAGAAACCATTTTGATAGTTTGAGACTGATTTTTCTTGGTTTGAGGAAAAAAATCATCTTTGATGTTTGGAGGGCTTCTGAGACACCCTGCCGGAACGTACATTTGAAACCCTAGCTAGGGTTAGGGTTAGCATTCCCACAACAGGTAGAAGTTTTTTACTGTCAGTGCTGCATTCCGGGCCCCCAGTTATCTTTAGGATGAGTGATAATTTGCTCCTATCTGCACTTTTAGTTTTCTGACAGTTTTGGTCACCTTTTTGTATATTGCCCTATCCAGTGATTTTATCCAAAACTGAGCCAGATGAAAAGTGTGAAGAATACCTGTTCTAATGGGTAAACTCTCTTCATTTTGTCATTTAAAGTGCAGCTAAAAGTGCAACAGCGGGCAAAATTCTATGGTTCTTGTAACCCTAACCCTAGCCAGGCATTAAAAACATGCCGATTTAACTACCATTTAACAGCATTTTTCAGCTTCATGAAAATTTGCCTGAACAAGACAGATTATTAAAGAAGATACATTTCCTAGAGGTTTTAAAAACCGTTTTGATAGTTTGAGACTGATTTTTTGGAGTTTGAGGAAAAAATTCAACTTTGATGTTTGGGTTAGCATTCCTACAAAATCTAAAATACAATCCTCATTTCAGTATCTATGTAAATATACAGTCTGTTAACTTCATCATCTTCATCAAAAGTATGCCTAATTAGGAAGTGTTCTTGTTATCAGTGTATTCCTTAGCTTTCCCAAAATTATCCTCTTCTTACCAACATCTCTAGTCTTTTATCCTGCAATAACTCAGCCAACACTTAAATCCCCAAAAGCTGCTTGTGTTAATTTCTTTAAATCACAAATATCATGTGTAAATACTGGCCATTTAATACTCTGCATTGTGGGATAATAGTTTATTTTAAAAGGAACTAGAGAAACTAAGAACTAGAGAAATTAAGAAAGGCTTTTTTTTCCTAGAATTAATAAATGCACATCCTCTTCACTGGGGAAATTAAATCCACACTGAGCAATCTTCAATATGTTCAGAATATGACAGCGAGAATCCTATCAGGGATGCATTACACCTGTTTTCAAGTCCTTGCACTGGTTACCTATCAGGTTTCGAGTCAACTTCAAATTCCTCATCCTCATTCTGTACCTACAGTATAAGGCTTATTATCTGTCTACTCCCCTCCTTTGTCCGTCTGACTCTGGTCTTCTAGCTGTCCTCAAGAACATCTACATTCTGTGGGTGACAGGGTCTTCTCTAGCTGCACCCCTGAGCTCTCAATTTGTATTCCCAGTGATATCAGTCACGTACCCTGAGTGCATTTAAATCTAACCTCAGAACCTTTCTTTTCAGAAGACTTAGTGTCTGTATCTGCTTCATTTTCTAATTTTGGTAGCACCTCTAACTGCTTGTCTTTCTTATATGTATTTACTTTGTAATCTGTGGTCCTTTTATCTGTTTTTACATCTACTGTATTGCTTTGAGATGCCACCTTTAATGGTAATATATAAAATAAAGTTTTTTATTATTGTTATAGGGAAACATGATCAGATTTTCCCTGGTTCAGAAAAAAAGATCTAAAGTATACTAGTTTGTCACTCTTCTCATTCCCTTTGCTAAATGACTTTTCATACTAATCTGATCAATCTAACTGCCAGTTTTCTGTGCTTTCTCTATCCTGCTAGATTTGCAATTATTCTGAAAATTTTCATCTTGAAATAACTCATTTCTAAATACCCTTTTCACTGTTAACATCTTATAGCAACTCTGCAACAAAATATACACTTAGCTCAACCTGACAGTTCATCCTGCTACCAACATTAAATAAAACAAATCTTAAGATTTCTATATTTATGTCTTTATTTAGTGGTTTCATTAGTGACAAAGGCTAAACTTTCTTGGAAAAATGTCTTTTATGTGTTGCGGAAAAAACTGACTTGCTTTAACAAAATATGTTTACAAGTCCTTTCACCTGGCAGTTTACCTAAATGCCCAACTATCTGAGAAGCCCTCCATGAAACCATAGTTGCTATTAATTCATTTAGGGCTCACTGACAGAATTGCTGTTTTTTATGCATGCTAATTTCTGATTCCTCACTCTGTTTCATGTTTATAGATAAGACTATTGATCGCGAAGGGAAATTGATGTACATGTTTACATGTTCTTTTGTAACATACACCTTTTTGTGATTTTTTTGTATATCTAAGCAAGTGTTCCTGCATCCCTCTTCTGCACTATAGGCATGGCTTTTATTCTGTTTGCTCCATTTCTAAAACTTTTTGCTCATGTGCATTTTTGTATTTTTTTACACCTCTAGCACTTTAACGTCCTGAATTTTCATTTGCCTTAATTTGTAGAATGAATTTGAGTGTTAGCCTTAAAAATCTTAAGTTTTCACCATCTTTTGTTTCTTGTCCTACAACTGTTATTATTGATCACCATGACTTCATTCAGCCTTTCCTGAACGTCTATGACAGGCAGAGAGAGTGCTGTTTCTGGTGCGATCTTTTGCAGCTGACATTTCACTGTTTTAAACGAACAAGAAATTAGATTGCTCATAAATCACATATTCTATATAAATACAGTGTAATTGCCCTCCGAAAATCCTCTTTTTCTTGTTTGTTTTAGAGACCTTGATCGAAACTGATTTTAGATGTCAGAAAGGATTTATTTTCTCTGTATTTCCTACATTGCTTTGTCGAGATTTTAACTTTATATTTAGGCTCAGATTTCAACTATAAATCGTACACTAATTAATAGCAGTAAATACTGATGTTTTGCTCCCTCTTACCACAAAAATATATATGTTTTGTAGCTGGGATGAACTTTATTTCGTACGCGTAGCTACTGCGATTTGGACACGAAGCGGTTAAAGATGGCGGCAAATCAGGCACCCAGAGAGGGGGGGGGGGCGTCTTCTCGCCTCCATAACTAAAATGCCAAATAGGAGTGGCTTAAGCGACATACACAGTCGTGTAACTGACAGTTTTGAGGTAGCCTATCGTGTAAATTTCGCTTTGTTGCTGATAGGTTAAGCTTTCGAAACTCTGCCCCAAAGTCATGTGACTGATTTTTCGCCCTGTTTCGTTGGTTAAACGCAATGAACACAAGCACCACCATGGTAACTGGGATGTGTAGTTTTTAATTCCGTTTGAATTATAACTGTACGTACTGTCTTCATATTTGGCCAGGGCTTTAAAGAGAAGGCGCGCCAAAAAATTTCGGTGCCGTCGTCTCCGCTTTAAAGGTACAACCGTGCTGGAAGAATTTGACCTCGGAAGTTTGCCCAGCGCACTTCAAGTACTGCACCTTCTCACACGTGTAGCCAGCTGCGTTGAGCCGTGGTTATATGATGTCATCTTTTATTTTATTATTTTATTTTGTGAACTTCCCCCAGATGAGTTCCGTTTTTCTGTATGGAGTTGGCTTTGCGACAGCCCTTGGGGTTTTTTGGTGGCGGGGCGCCAGTGAAGGTGCCACTGGGGTCACAGGCGGCTCGTTTCTCTGGGGAGCCCTCAGACGCGCTGTGGCCGCCAGTCGGGTGAGACGCCATCACTGTCTCTCTTCAGCGAGCTCCTGCCACTGGATTTGAATCCGTTTCTTTTCTGTTTGAAACTGACTAGTGTGGTGTGATATACTGGTGAGCTGTGCTGCCCGTGATGGTTTCTTGCTGAAGGAGAGAGTCGGGTGTCTGGTCTGAGGGGCTGTGGCGAGATGATCACGTGCCGGAGTGGAGTGGCGTGGGGGGGCGACACGTGCTCCTGCATGTGAGCGTGCCAGCGGCATTTTTTATAATTTATTTTTATTACAGATTCTAGTGGCGACATTATATATATATATTATTTCTGTAGTAGTACAGTTGTGTGCCAGATGAATCGCGGTAATGCACGAAGGTGATGTTTAATGCCTCACACGGTGTTGACCCACATGTTGTGTTTTGCTGAGCAGGAGAGAGAGAGACATTCAGCGTGTGTGACGCCAACGGGTTTTCTGTTCTAGAGGCTCTGTCATCCGTTGTGTTATAATTGTTTTCTTTCTTATTTAGTATTTCAGGTGTGTCGATTTTATGAACCAAATGTTAACGTACAACACGGGAAAAGGTGCATTGTAGAGTAAGATAACGGATATCGGCTTGTATCGTGGAGAGGACGTATAATGTGCTGAAAGATGGGAAGAGAAAGGGGCGATTTCTGCGCGCATTCTAATCATTGTGATTGATTTGATATTGATCTGATATGTGTGGTCATGTGAATGTACATAGATGGTGGGTATGGTGTTAATAATATATGATATGATATAATTACTTGTATATATCATATATAATTCTTTCTATTTTTATATATGGTAATCCTTCTAGATATTATGATTCTGTTTCCCGAAAGCATCGTAGTGCTAAGAACATCGTAAACTCGCTCTTAAGCTCCATCGTTAATTGACGAGTGTTTCCCAAAACCCATCGTAACTGAAGTAGCACGTTAAATCCTTCGTCATCTACGTGCTCCCCGACCCGCTCGTTCATCACTAAGTGCTTCTTAAACTGGCCTCCTCCTGCCCACCCTGAGCGCCAGAGATCGCCAGACAGAGCACAGTCACTTCACGGCAGGGGCATCCTCTGGGAATACAGGACACTAAGAGTTTATATGAAGGACTTTGATATTGTGTTGTACTGTGTCAGAGGAAATTCGAAAAAAGAACATTTATTTATACAGTGATGAATTTATGAGTCATCCTGGGTATATTTCATATTCATTTTTATACTTGACTAGATGATATTATTTTCAGTATGAAATGCAGCAATGCATTATTTTAGTGAAATCATTGGGCCTAACATGTATTTATAATGTAGCGCCACGCAGGGCGCTTTAGTCATGCGCACGCAAGGCGGGCTGAGAACAGCACCTGGGTTCTACCGGACTGTATAGCGGGACGGAGGCTGGGATAGAGTCTCTTCCCTTCAGGTGTGTGTGTGTGTTAGTGAAGGTGCAGCGCTGTAACCCCTGTCCCTGTGTGCGTACCTTTCCCGATTCGAGTTAATAAATGTGTTGTTCAGCCCCATTCCTGAGTCCCACGCCTGCTCCATTCCGTACCCAAACCCGCGGTCGATACCGCGTAGTTCCAACACCGTTTGATGTTCTGTCGTGATTGTTGACGGTAAAGCTTAGATCTACTTGTTTTTAAATTTGATTATAGGTCCTGTATTTGTTGAGTGACACATGCCAAGCTTAGTAGTTAATGTTTCCATTGAGTTCCAGTACACCCAATAACTATAAATAACAGTTTTTTGTTATGAAATATTGTGATTCTTAACTATGGCAGCGCGCCAAAAAATATTGCTTTAAATCAAGGACGTCGTGCGGGACGCATACACTGTCCACGCAGTTAATCTTGGTTTTCTTTTACGGCATGTCAGTCATTTCTTTTCTTTGCTCTTTGAAACAATAAGGTCCCTTTTTGTGCCTATCTAGATGCTTTTGCTTAAATTATGATGTCAAGTTTACTTCATATTCCTTTTCACAACTTTATTTTATCCCACTGAAGGACAAAAACCGACACCATATAATGAAAGAATTGTCAATTGATTGTTTACATACGTACATACGTACATCGTAAAGTTGCTTGAAAGTCTCTAAGATTAGTTGTTTTCGGGAAACTCACCCTTGTTCTTTATCAGTCTGCTCTCACTGTGTTTAGTACCACCATCTACTGTCTCCTCTAACTGTCCGTGGAGCCTGAATTACGTACTATGCCTATGTCTGCAAAACACCTTTTCTAGTTAATGCTACAGTACTTCACTTTCTCGGGCGTGATTTTTTTAGGTAAAATCCAGGCTAGCAGGCTTGTTTTGCGATCTTCCTAAGATTGTTGAGCGCGATGTCAAAATGTTTCCATATGAAAGGCAGTGACGTCACCATCCTGAGGTGCGTGTGGTAGATCTGTGATGTGGTTGAGCATGAATTGTGGTGAGCCTCTGATTGAGGGAAAAAAAGACCATGTTCAAAAAATCCTAAAAAGAGATTTAAAGTTTCACATAACAAGGCATGAGGTGTGCTGGCAGCTGTGGGACGCAGTGGTGGCCTGGCACAGTGAGGTGCACTGGCAGCTGTGTGGTGTGACTCAGTGGTGGCCTGGCACGGTGAGGTGCGCTGGCAGCTGTGTGGTGTGACGCAGTGGTGGCCTGGCATGGTGATGTGCGCTGGCAGCTGTGTGGTGTGACTCAGTGGTGGCCTGGCATGGTGAGGTGCTCTGGCAGCTGTGTGGTGTGACACAGTGGTGTTCATCAGGCACTAGTTCATCAGTGAAAAGACAACTGGCATTTTTCCTTCCCCCTACATTCTCAGAGCAGAATCGAATTTAATATTAGCATAATTTATTACAGTGCTAAGTTTAATATTATTTATTACTAATAGTTTATGCTAACACCTAACTTTCTTAACGCGAGAAGTACTAATGTAAGAACCTACTGTATTGTACTTAAGTACTACCATAAGAAGTACTGCTGTATGCAACAACAAAAAAAAGGAGTTGTGAAACAGCCCTACTCATACAGTATCAGTATCAACAGACATTGTATCAGTATCAGTTCTTGCTTTGTGCTGGGTTTAGCAGTTTTCCCAACATAGTCTTTCAGCGAATGCCATACCATCTCTATTGGATTTAAATCTGGATATTCGGCTGGAGTTTTCACCCAGTTCACTCGTTCTGCTATAAGCCTCGCCCTTGCTGCTGTGTGTTTCGGATCGTTGTCTTGAAAGAGACTGTGCCTTGATCCAATGTGCTCCCTGATATATGGGGCGGCATGCTGTGTGACCCCGACTTCCTCGAAGAATTCCCGATCCATAATTCCTTCAAAATAAGATTGTTTTTCAAGCAATGTAATGCAAGGTGCTTTCTAACGTTGGGCAATGTGTTTTTTCTCGAAATTTTGTTTCGAGAGACTAGATAAGTAAAGTGTTTATCATATGTCACTGTTGTGAATGTCTGTGGAGTGTCTGTAGAGTGTATCTTATTAGCCTGTCCTGACTGGTGGAGCTCATCCAGCTGTGTCTGGATATCTTGGTCAAATATTCGGGTAGTATGTATTGTCTGTTTAGGGTTCTGTAGCATTCCACACGGCTGGGCAGCTTGTTCTCCCCTCCCTCCCCTCTCTGTGTACAGTAGAGCCTCCTGTCTTGGCTGGTAGAGCTCATCCAGCTGTGTCTGGCTAATATTAAAGCCAGTACTTTAATATTGTTTTCTGTATGTTTATCAATAGTGGGTACTGCCCTAATTCGGTCCTGCACCCGTTGTTAGGTGTTTTTTAGGTGTTGTTAGGGCTTCAACCAAATATGAACACATGGCTGAAAATGTATACAATTGTAATATTTCCTTTTTTCCCATTGAAGGTATAACATATGTGGTGTGAGAATGAGGTCCTCATTTAAGTGCATGAAACTCAGGCACTGGCGCAACAAACTGAACAAAGTTCAAGGGGGTATACGCTTTCTGTAGACACTTTATTTCCTCTATTTCCATACTAAGAAATGATTTGGGAAACCTGTGGGACACTGGAGGTCATTATACACGAGCCTCTTTCTGCACCTTTTAAGCCATTGAAACCTAGTTGCCTTGTTAAAAGGTCTAATATTACAGTAGGTGTGGTTTCTGTCTCCTAATTTCTAAGAATGATCAAATTGGGGAATAAGTTGTAGGGAATACCACTCTTGCACTTCTAAGAAAAGACTATCTCAAATGAAACTCGCTATAGAAAGACATCTTGTTTAAAAATTCTTTATTTTTTGTAATTTCTAAAGAAAAAACATTCATCAAGTCCTTCACAAATGTTTTGTTTGTGACTTTCTCTGTCGTTCCCTTTCACACTCAACTGAACTATGTGTTATGTCTTGTAAACGTAATCAAATATTTCACTTAGGTGTGTGGGTTAACACAAACCCATATTGTATGAAACATTCAGTTTTTCATTCACGTTTTTTCTAACAATTGCATCCATGCTAGGACTACAGTAAACAACACTTTTTACTAAAGTAAATGAAATTGTTCATTAAACAAGACACATTGTTTTAAATGTATGCAATACTACGACACTAAAAACAACACTGAAACTTTTCATTGAAATACTGTACGAGATTGTGCATATTCAATGGTTTCTCCTGGTGCTTTTTCTCATCAGTCTTTTCATATTCTTGTTCTCTACTCAGGTGTCTTCTTTTCCTTTGGTGATGTCTGCTGTACACACATGGTATCATACACTTGAGCAAAGTGTGAAAACACCGTTTGTTCTTCTCCTAAAATAAAGATGAACATTGACAAAAGTCAGAAGCACTCTTTTCTTTGACAGACGAACAAAACAATGCAAGAATAACCATACTCTCTGTTCCTTACTCATTTCTACCTACCTGTTTGACCACTTTGTCTGCTTCAGTCAGGACAGGGTCCTGGTGCTGACTCTGAGCAATCTGAGAAGAGCTCTCTGTGATCTTCTCCCCTACATTGGCTACATTGTGCTGTGTTTGAAATCCAGGTATCGCCTCCGGTAAGTTCCTCTGTCCTTTTTGGGACTTGAAAGGGTAGAATCATTTTGTGACTTCATTTCATTGTCATGCACTGATATGTTCTGGTTTGTGTTTGATTACTGTAGGCGTTCAAGTACTTTCTTTTTGTTCTAGATTGGCAGTGTTTGAGATGGTAGGAACTTGTCATATTCTCAACTTATTTTCACTATGAGACTCTGAATGCTCTGTAAACATACTATTTTAGCAATTCTTAGAAATCTGAAAGCAGTGTTACCTGTATCATTTTTTGTCTTGGTAGTAGTATTGCAGCTCCAACATCAGCACTTAAATAATGGTTTGTGATCTTACTTGTCCTTGGAGTTAGTATACTCCTGAGAAGTCAAGAGAAATCTTACGTAAGCATTAGTTATGTTTCACTTTTGAAAGCAAAGTACGTGTCAAGTACTTTGAAGGCATTTGTTGATACTTTTAAGCACTTTCGTTGATTATTATTATCCTTCAATTAGTTATTACAAGTCCAACATTCTCTATATGATCTCACTCCATATTCAGAATGTGGGAATACAGTTGTTTTAAGGAAATGCCACTGAATAGATAGTAGCTGCACTCTACAAAGATGAATTTGCTAATTAATCAGTCAGGGACACAGCTTATACTTCAGTAGTCTTAGATCATTTAATGATGATTATTGTACTTTATAACTAGCAAAATCCCCATATCCTGTTCATTGCCCCTTTTTCAGTCATGTGGATTGACTTATGCCTGAAGTGGTTCATTCTCACCTTGACATCTCATAGAACAACTGAATCTCTACCAAGGGTGAATGTGTCCTTCCTCTTAATGTCTAAGTCGTCTTGTCTTGTCGTCTGTGAAGGCAACAGCCCTCTTCCCTGGGATAGAACTAGATGATATTTAGACACGTTATTTGACTTCTCCATTGCTCACATTGATGTGGATATGATTGTAATGCTCTGTTTTGTGGGCTTCCCAAGTGTTGTAACAGAAGAAATAAGGTTCCTGATCCCGAGATGAAGTAAAACAAATGAGTTTATTGCATGCAAGGAACAATAAAGCCGAAGACTTGTTTCCCGCAAGAAACAACAAAACCGCAGTATTGTTCAACGTACTGTTACAAACTTTTGGGTTATATAGTGTTTTCGTCTCCGTTTCTGACGTCACTCGGTCTGATGGTAAAGAGGGGGGTTCATGGTATTTGGCCAGTTTACGATGTTCTGGACAAATGGTCAGTTTAAGATTACACCCAGGGGGGTTCCTAGCTTGCATCTGCAATCCTTATCAGTTAACCCCCTTTCCTGCCATAAACCCCAGCTTGTGACTTAGAAGTCTAAACCCCCTACAGAAAGGATTAAATTCAAACCCCCGTCTTCACATCTTTCTTCACAAGAAAACAATAAATCCCTTACTACTTGTTCGAAATGCAGTAGCTCAGATCCTAACAAAGTTATTTCTCCAATGTTTAGGAGGATATCGCCATAATAAGGGCATGCTTGTCATATGCTAAAAAAATAGCTTATAACAGGAAAGGCAAAGTCTGTTTTTTTTAAAAAGCTCCTTTAAAGCCTGTGCCCCAGAAGGTCCATTTATGTTGAGCTGTGAAAGTGCTTTACAGTAAAAACCTTGTGTAAATGGTTAAAAGCAATGATCCAGGGACCAAAGGTGATTCAGGAGCCTAGAACCAATATTTGTGTGCTCGGTGCAGTCGGATGTTGAAATTTGTTCCCCGTTTTTGAAAAAGTCCCACTGTATGCTGTTCCTTTTATTTACAATAAGAATCTAGGAACCTCTAGAAGAAATCAACTGCAAAGTGACATGACTGAGAGCCTCTTGAGTCCTGCAGATACAGGGTACCTCATAATTTAAATGAAATCAAATGTGTACTGTACGTGTAAAACTGAAGCTGACCAAACAACCATCCCCTTTTCTGCAGAGCGTGTTTAATTGTACTGTTTCAGCACATCAGTTTTTTTTTTTTAAATTTAAATAAAGCCTTTAGACAATTAGGAGGTACTGGTATTCACAAGGTAGAAGGTGGTGTTTTCAGAGGCCTAAAGGGAAACTGTTATACCTAATGATTAAATACTTGATGAGACATTTTTTTACTGCATTGTTTATGTATGATCTGTGTATTTTCAGCTGAGATAAAATAAGATGTTTGCATCTATATAACTGGACCTCAAATAGCAGACCTTATGAGCAATACTGTGTGTATTTATTTAAAATATTTACAGCTCCTCTGGAAAGTTGTTGGGGGAAAATAACCTTACTCGCACCAAACAAATTAATACAGATGCAGCCATTCAAAATGCGCGGGCGATACCGCATTATTTTCCGGTACGCTGTACGCAATCTACCGCAAGCTACCAGTAAATACCGCGAGTTACCGGTAAATACCGCGAGTTACCGTAAATTCTCCTATAATACGACAAGCAAAATAATAGTATCCGGAATTTCTGCAAGGTGGAGCTAATAAAGCTCAACCTCTCATGTTTGAGCTGTCGCCATCAAAGTCTTTAACGAAGATATTACTAATAGTATTAATAATGAATGACCTTGGACAAGCTGTAAGTGTAAACTCAAAGTATTGCCCTGGTCCACATTATTTTTTTCATTGACCGAAGTAACACCACAGCATTTCGCAATGACGCATTTTTTTCCAGTCATGCAAAGTACAGTCATTTTTGAGAATCGATTCACCATGCCTTTCACGTGCTCATAAAAGAGATTGATTTAGGAACATAAACATATTACCGTATGCAAACTGTACTGTATACAGTATGTATATGTATATTTAATGTCTTAACTGTGCCTGTTTAAGTATTGAATATTCATATCTAATTTTACCACTGAAGGGAAATCTTAGTGCCTGAGCATAAAAAGAATAGTAGCATACTGCAACGCATGTGAAGGCCATAAACTATATTAATTTTGGAACATAAACATACAGTATATGGCTGGTCTCGGTACTTTAAAGAAAACATACACGAAACATGGTTTCATTATGATCAGAATCGGTCTTGAGATATTTTTAACTTGATTCATAGTTTTTGAGAGGTATGTCTTAACACCGATACTACAGTACGTAAATACTGCTCACGTATATGTTTCTAGGTTTATATTATGCATTTCATACGGTCAAATTACTTTTGAGCAACTAAGAAGAAGCGTTAAACGGTATGCATTTTAGTTTCGTTTTGTGCTGGGACTCTGCTTTTAACAATGTCCCCGTGGATTGATTAGAGATATCAAGTACATACAAGTCATTTTTTAAATGTTGTAATTCGTCTTGTAAAAATGTTACGAGTACATCATCTATCAACAATTACACAGGTTCTGTTTCCATATTGCGGATTTTAGTTACGTAACATTATTTTCTAGATTTCACGTTGTAAATATATGATTTGGGAAAACAGAGCCGCAAAGAAGTACATTATGGGTTGTTGTTTTGTTTTTTTTGCAGTTTTATCTAGAACAAGCGATGCTTGAACCTTTGTCTGATTCTTGTGAAACTATCCACACGACAGTTAAGTACCTAGGAGTACGCTGGGCAAACGTTCCGAGGTCAAATTCTTCCAGCACGGTTGTACCTTTAAAGCGGAGACGACGGCACCGAAATTTTTTGGCGCGCCTTCTCTTTAAAGCCCTGGCCAAATATGAAGACAGTACGTACAGTTATAATTCAAACGGAATTAAAAACTACACATCCCAGTTACCATGGTGGTGCTTGTGATCATTGCGTTTAACCAATGAAACAGGGCTAAAAATCAGTCACATGACTTTGGGGCAGAGTTTCGAAAGCTTAACCTATCAGCAACAAAGCGAAATTTACACGATAGGCTACCTCAAAACTGTCAGTTACACGACTGTGTATGTCCCTTAAGCCACTCCTATTTGGCATTTTAGTTATGGAGGCGAGAAGACGCCCCCCCCCCTCTCTGGGTGCCTGATTTGCCGCCATCTTTAACCGCTTCGTGTCCAAATCGCAGTAGCTACGCGTACGAAATAAAGTTCACCCCAGCTACAAAACATATATATTTTTGTGGTAAGAGGGAGCAAAACATCAGTATTTACTGCTATTAATTAGTGTACGATTTATAGTTGAAATCTGAGCCTAAATATAAAGTTAAAATCTCGACAAAGCAATGTAGGAAATACAGAGAAAAGAAATCCTTTCTGACATCTAAAATCAGTTTCGATCAAGGTCTCTAAAACGAACAAGAAAAAGAGGATTTATATATAGAGGATTTATATATAGAATAAGTGATTTATGAGCAATCTAATTTCTTGTTCGTTTAAAACAGTGAAATGTCAGCTGCAAAAGATCGCACCAGAAACAGCAATCTCTCTGCCTGTCATAGACGTTCAGGAAAGGCTGAATGAAGTCATGGTGATCAATAATAACAGTTGTAGGACAAGAAACAAAAGATAGTGAAAACTTAAGATTTTTAAGGCTAAAACTCAAATTCATTCTACAAATTAAGGCAAATGAAAATTCAGGACGTTAAAGTGCTAGAGGTGTAAAAAAATACAAAAATGCACACGAGCAAAAAGTTTTAGAAATGGAGCAAACAGAAAAAAAGCCATGCCTATAGTGCAGAAGAGGGATGCAGGAACACTTGCTTAGATATACAAAAAAATCACAAAAAGGTGTATGTTACAAAAGAACATACAAACATGTTCAATGTACATCAATTTCCCTTCGCGATCAATAAAGTCTTATCTATAAACATGAAACAGAGTGAGGAATCAGAAAATTAGCATGCATAAAAAACAGCAATTCTGTCAATGAGCCCTAAATGAATTAATAGCAACCATGGTTTCATGGAGGGCTTCTCAGATAGTTGGGCATTCAGGTAGATTGCCAGGTGAAAGGATTTGTAAACATACTTTGTTAAAGCAAGTCAGTTTTTTCCGCAACACATAAAATACATTTTTCCAAGAAAGTTTAGCCTTTGTCACTAATGAAACCACTAAATAAAGACATAAATATAGAAATCATAAGATTTTTTTTATTCGATGTTGGTAGCAGGATGAACTGTGCTAAGTGTATATATCACTCCAAGAAATATAATGAACATAAATATATTTTGCCAATCTTTTCATAGTAATCCAAACAACTCTGCGTGTATCTGACATTTGTAATATTTATCTACCGCAGTATAACTCTTCTGGCAAGGCGATTGGTATTATACCTTGAAAGAAAACTGATTGGAAATGTCATGTAAACAATTTGTAAACTCATAGTATTGCCCTGGTCTATGTTTCTCAGAATTTGAGACAGAAAGGTCAATCTCTGCAATCCGAGCTGAGGGCATTTCTTGGAATGGAAAGGTGAGGTTCTTTGATATTCTCTTAAGACTCTTCGCCAGATTTTACGATGAAAAATGTAAATAATAATAACAAACATTATTTGATATAGTGCCTTGAAAGGTGGCTTCTTTACAGAATGACAAAACCAACTACAATAAATAATACACAAGATATGCATGATGACAATACACAGTTAGAGGAGACAGTAGATGGTCATTGTCAGTGTACTCTGAAGGTAGTTTTCCAATTTTTTGGAACGGGGTAAAAGAGGCCACCTCTACTAGAATCTTTGTCCTAACCAAAAATGTAACAAAGTATAATAATAAGATTAAAAATAATAATAATAAACTTTATTTATAGAGCATTTGTATTTCATACAAATAGCGCTTTGTTGCTTTAAAAACCAAGTGTAAAAATAAAATATTAAAATTGAGAGATATACTTTCTGTTGTCAAGGAAAATACAGCAATACAGTAAAGCAACATACATGTCAATTAAATAAATAAAAATTAGGAAAGTCGTAATAAAATAAGAACAATTAAAGAGAACTAAAAAAAGAAACAGAAATAGAAAGAACAAAGAACCACTTTAACTAAAAGTAACATTTTCAAATGTTTTTTAAAACAACGTACCGAGCTTGACTGCCTAATAAAAAGTGGAAGTGAGTTTCATAATTTAGAAGCATAAAAACAAAAAGCAGCCTCTCCACTCTTTCTGCATTTCACATGTGGTATTTGCAGTAGGCCAGTATGTTCAGATCTCAGGTCACGTATAGGAACACATGAAGACAGACATTCAGTAAGGTACAGACGTGCTAGGTCGCTTAAAGCTTTAAAAACAAGTAAAAGAACTTTCAAATTTATCCTAGATAATACAGGTGACCAGTGAAGTTTTTTCAAAACAGGAATGATATTCTCTTTCTTGTATTTGTTAGGATCTGTGCTACTGCATTTCGAACAAGTAGTAAGGGATTTATTGTTTTCTTGGGAAGCCCACAAAACAGAGCATTATAATCATATCCACATCAATGTGAGCACTGGAGAAGTCAAATTAACGTGTCTAAAAATTATCTAGTTCTATCCCAGGGAAGAGGGCTGTTGCCTACACAGACGACAAGACACAAAACGCTCAACTGTGCAAAACACGCATAAGGACATCAGTCAGGAGGAACAAGGTAAAGTGTTTTTACTTCTTCACCATGGTCATGTAGTTTCACTCCAAGCACTGTCATATGAAATAACTGTGGAAACGACCTCCCCAACATTTTGGGTTGTTGCATTTTGCTTCAATGAATTTTAACCTTTTCTTTTAGACATTAAGAGGAAGGACACATTCACCCTTAGTAGAGATTCAGTTGTTCTATGAGATGTCAAGGTGAGAATTAACCACTTCAGGCATAAGTCAATCCACATGACTGAAAAAGGGGCAATGAAAAGGATATGGGGATTTTGCTAGTTATAAAGTACAATAATCATCATTACATGATCTAAGACTACTGAAGCATAAGCTGTGTCCCTGACTGATTAATTAGCAAATTCATCTTTGTAGAGTGCAGCTACTATCTATTCAGTGGCATTTCCTTAAAACAACTGTATTCCCACATTCTGAATATGGAGTGAGATCATGTAGAGAAAGTTGGACTTGTAATAACTAATTGAAGGATAATAATAATCAACGAAAGTGCTTAAAAGTATCAACAAATGCCTTCAAAGTACTTGACACGTACTTTGCTTTCAAAAGTGAAACATAATTAATGCTTACGTAAGATTTCTCTTGACTTCTCAGGAGTATACTAACTCCAAGGACAAGTAACATCACAAACCATTATTTAAGTGCTGATGTTGGAGCTGCAATAGTACTACCAAGACAAAAAATGATACAGGTAACACTGCTTTCAGATTTCTAAGAATTGCTAAAATAGTATGTTTACAGAGCATTCAGAGTTGAGAATATGACAAGTTCCTACCATCTCAAACACTGCCAATCTAGAACAAAAAGAAAGTACTTGAACACCTGCAGTAATCGAACACAAACCAGAACATATCAGTGCATGACAAGGAAATGTAGTCACAAAATGATTCTACCCTTTCAAGTCCCAAAAAGGACCGAGGAACTTACCGGAGGCGATACCTGGATTTCAAACAGAGTACAATGTAGCCACTGTAGGAGAGAAGATCACAGAGAGCTCTTCTCAGATTGCTCAGAGTCAGCCCCAGCACCCTGTCCTGACTGAAGCAGACAAAGTGGTCAAACAGGCAGGTAGAAATGAGTAAGGAACAGAGAGTATGGTTATTCTTGCATTGTTTTGTTCGTCTGTCAAAGAAAAGAGTGCTTCTGACTTTTGTCAATGTTCATCTTTATTTTAGGAGAAGAACAAACGGTGGTATCACACTTTGCTCAAGTGTATGATACCATGTGTGTACAGCAGACATCACCAAAGGAACAGGAGACACCTGAGCAGAGAACAAGAATATGAAAAGACTGATGAAAAAAAGCACCAGGAGAAATCCATTGAATATGCACAATCTCGTACAGTATTTCAATGAAAAGTTTAAGTGTTGTTTTTAGTGTCGTCGTATTGCATACATTTAAAACAATGTGTCTTGTTTAATGAACAATTTCATTTACTTTAGTAAAAAGTGCTGTTTACTGTAGTCCTAGCATGGATGCAATTGTTAGAAAAAACCTGAATGAAAAACTGAATGTTTCATACAATATGGGTTTGTGTTAACCCACACACCTAAGTGAAATGTTTGATTACGTTTACAAGACATAACACATAGTTCAGTTGAGTGTGAAAGGGAACAACAGAGAAAGTCACAAACAAAACATTTGTGAAGGACTTGATGAATGTTTTTTCTTTAGAAATTACAAAAAATAAAGAATTATTCAACAAGATGTCTTTCTATAGCGAGTTTCATTTGAGATAATCTTTTCTTAGAAGTGCAAGAGTGGTATTCCCTACAACTTATTCCCCAATTTGATCATTCTCAGAAATTAGGAATCGGAAACCACACCTACTGTAATACTAGACCTTGTAACAAGGCAACTAGGTTTCAATGGCTTAAAAGGTGCAGAAAGAGGCTCATGTATAATGACCTCCAGTGTCCCACAGGTTTCCCAAATCATTTCTAAGAGTATGGAAAAAGAGGAAATAAAGTGTCTACAGAAAGTTTATACCCCCTTGAACTTTGTTCAGTTTGTTGCGCCAGTGCCAGAGTTTCATGCAATTAAATGAGGACCTCTTTCTCACACCACATATGTTATACTTTCAATGGGAAAAAAGGAAATATTACAATTGTATACATTTTCACCCACATGTTAATATTTGGTAGAAGCCCTTTTCACAGCAATTTCAGCTGTGAGTCTGTTGGTAATGGGCTCCACCACCTCTGCACCAACAAGATTGGATAATATTTGAGAATTTCAGAAGTCTATCTGGTTTAGCTGAAGAATCAGCTAAAGTAAGTTTCAGGAAGAGCATCTGATTTCTTCCAATAAAGCAGAACAGAGAAAAAACACACAATACAAAATCATGAGAATTTGTATCCATATGACACTTTGACTCGAATACTTTTATCAGACCTACACAGAGTATATACTGTACACACTTTTTCAGCCCAGGTTTATACATTTGATACATTTGGAACTGCCATTTGTAGGTGTTTTTGTGTCTTAGCTCAACACTGTGAAACCTGTAGTTACAAACATGGAGGATGAAGACATGAAGACATATATTGTACCTCTGACCAGCCTACTTTCCAAGAGGTGAAAGATGAAACTTTTCCTTTATCGTCAACTCAGTGAATGTCTTTAAACTTTCGAAAACTGTAACAAAGAATAAGTTAAAAAACTTATTTTCATTGGACCCACAGAAAAGTCAAAGTTGTCCATAGAAATGCCCGTCTAAATCAGAAATCTACAGCACAAAGGCAGTGGCCTTTCGGGACATAAAAATGAAATCAGACTTTACTCAGACGAATTGCCCTTGGTCACGGACATCTTGCTATCAGTCACTACAAAGATGTTTTCTCTCGTGCCATGGCTTGCCTGACTTGCTTCTTCTGCTGGATGGCTTCTGGTCGCTGGTCAGGATCGACAGCCAGCATGTCCTGGAGCAGTGTCCTTAGCTCATTGCTTATGGCTCTATTTACTTTTAGGGGGATGAGGAACTGCAGCCAGGGGTTCTCATGCAGGGCCTCTTCAATAGGCCCTGACAGACATATGCTCCTGTATCGGAAACACACTTTAGTTCAATTCTAAAATATTTCTCATAGGACTGAAGGAACCTTTGCCTGTTAAGAGTTAACAATTAGGTCCTTAAGAACTGTTTTACGGTTTTCTACACTCCTGGCTGGCCAAGGTTTCTTTAAGGTCTCTTAAGTGGAGGTGTAACTCATGTATCCTACATGTGATTTAGCAACATGAAAGGGAATAGCTTCATATCGGATTATGGTCTTGGTTAACTGCCTAAGCCTGACCTAAGTGCCTAACTTTCTGACTTTCTTTATACCTTATATGTTAAGAAGCTTCTTCTGACCAATCAGAAATGTATGCTTTATGTATGAACATTTTGCTCATCAAAGTGAGTGAGAGACAAGGTTAACAGAAATTAGCCACGGCAGTAAATGACAGCATATTTTTGGGTTCTTAAATGGTCTCTACCTGGCACACCTGCAGTGCAAACTGACACACACTGTTTAGAGAAACAGCTACTCTATTACTAATATTAATGAAACATTTCTTATTCTATGGAACAAAAACAAACAGTAAAACTAAAACACAGATCTCTTAGCTTCCTATTTCATGAACCAGATGACTGAATGACCAAGCCTAACTATTAGCCAGAACCCCAGTTAACCCTCCGTAACACAAAGTTTAACCACACGACAGGAACTCTTTCAAAATGAGTGAAAATCATAAATGGATCCATAACTTTACATCAATTTACTATGTTGTGCCAATACCTGCATTTACATTTAGAACGAATGATGTCATACAACCAGCATCACACCAGTTCCAGGTGTCTCCAAGGAGACAACAGAACTTCAGTTGTGTTTGCTAAAATACACACTTTGAAACATACTGTAACACTTAGTTAACATGTCTGGTTTAGTTGAAGAATTGGCTAAGATACGTTTCAGGGTTTAATGGTGTGATGGCACCTGTGTTTTATTCCCCCAACCGCTAGAATATGATTCGCACCAAACCCAAAAGAAATACTGCACAGTTCAGGAACTTCATCAACCTAGCAACTGTAAAATAAGCTTACAAACAACTGAATTGAAATGCCAAAAAGTTCAGAGAAAGGCACAAACTATGTTTACTTGGGGTTTACAAAATTAAAGCTAACTAAAACTGTAATGATAAACAATCATGCTGCCAATGTACAGAGAAATATCATGTTTTTTGAATAATGTATTATTTGTTATATAGGAACCCAGTATAAGGGAATCCCTTGCGATCCTGTCTGCAGAGATAAAGGTAAGTATTTTTTTCTCTTTAGCTCTGTCACTCCAAGAAATATAATGAACATAAATATATTTGCCAATCTTTTCATAGTAATCCAAACAACTCTGCGTGTATCTGACATTTGTAATATTTATCTACCGCAGTATAACTCTTCTGGAAGGCGATTGGTATTGTACCTTGAAAGAAAACTGATTGGAAATGTCATGTACTCTATGGTTTCTATTGATGTCAAGTGGCAAATGTTGACTGGTGATGTTATGTGAATCTTAGGAAATGGTCATTTTTCAATCGAGTCTATGTTTCTCAGAATTTGAGACAGAGAGGTCAATCTCTGCAATCCGAGCTGAGGGCATTTCTTGGAATGGAAAGTAAGAGCAACTTTGGTAAGAGTTCTTTGATATTCTCTTAAGACTCTTCGCCAGACTTTACGATGAAAAATGTAAATAATAATAACAAACATTATTTGATATAGTGCCTTGAAAGGTGGCTTCTTTACAGAATGACAAAACCAACTACAATAAATAATACACAAGATATGCATGATGACAATACACAGTTAGAGGAGACAGTAGATGGTCATTGTCAGTGTACTCTGAAGGTAGTTTTCCAATTTTTTGGAACGGGGTAAAAGAGGCCACCTCTACTAGAATCTTTGTCCTAACCAAAAATGTAACAAAGTATAATAATAAGATTAAAAATAATAATAATAAACTTTATTTATAGAGCATTTGTATTTCATACAAATAGCGCTTTGTTGCTTTAAAAACCAAGTGTAAAAATAAAATATTAAAATTGAGAGATATACTTTCTGTTGTCAAGGAAAATACAGCAATACAGTAAAGCAACATACATGTCAATTAAATAAATAAAGATTAGGAAAGTCGTAATAAAATAAGAACAATTAAAGAGAACTTAAAAGGAACAGAAATAGAACAAAGAACCACTTTAACTAAAAGCAACATTTTCAAATGTTTTTTAAAACAATGTACCGACCTTGACTGCCTAATAAAAAGTGGAGGTGAGTTTCATAATTTAGAAGCATAAAAACAAAAAGCAGCCTCTCCACTCTCTCTGCATTTCACATGTGGTTTTTGCAGTAGGCCAGTATGTGCACATCTCAGGTCACGTATAGGAACATATGAAGACAGACATTCAGTAAGGTACAGACGTGATAGGTCGCTTAAAGCTTTAAAAACAAGTAAAAGAACTTTCAAATTTATCCTAGATAATACAGGTGACCAGTGAAGTTTTTTCAAAACAGGAATGATATTCTCTTTCTTGTATTTGTTAGGATCTGTGCTACTGCATTTCGAACAAGTAGTAAGGGATTTATTGTTTTCTTGGGAAGCCCACAAAACAGAGCATTATAATCATATCCACCTCAATGTGAGCAATGGAGAAGTCAAATTAACGTGTCTAAATATCATCTAGTTCTATCCCAGGGAAGAGGGCTGTTGCCTACACAGACGGCAAGACACAAAACGCTCAACTGTGCAAAACACGCATAAGGACATCAGTCAGGAGGAACAAGGTAAAGTGTTTTTACTTCTTCACCATGGTCATGTAGTTTCACTCCAAGCACTGTCATATGAAATAACTGTGGAAACGACCTCCCAAACATTTTGGGTTGTTGCATTTTGCTTCAATGAATTTTAACCATTTCTTTTAGATATTAAGAGGAAGGACACATTCACCCTTGGTAGAGATTCAGTTGTTCTATGAGATGTCAAGGTGAGAATTAACCACTTCAGGCATAAGTCAATCCACATGACTGAAAAAGGGGCAATGAACAGGATATGGGAATTTTGCTAGTTATAAAGTACAATAATCATCATTACATGATCTAAGACTACTGAATTATAAGCTGTGTCCCTGACTGATTAATTAGCAAATTCATCTTTGTAGAGTGCAGCTACTATCTATTCAGTGGCATTTCCTTAAAACAACTGTATTCCCACATTCTGAATATGGAGTGAAATCATGTAGAGAATGTTGGACTTGTAATAACTAATTGAAGGATAATAATAATCAACGAAAGTGCTTAAAAGTATCAGCAAATGCCTTCAAAGTACTTGAGACGTACTTTGCTTTCAAAAGTGAAACATAATTAATGCTTACGTAAGATTTCTCTTGACTTCTCAGGAGTATACTAACTCCAAGAACAAGTAACATCACAAACCATTATTTAAGTGCTGATGTTGGAGCTGCAATACTATTACCAAGACAAAAAATGATACAGGTAACACTGCTTTCAGATTTCTAAGAATTGCTAAAAGAGTATGTTTACAGAGCATTCAGAGTCTCATAGAGAAAATAAGTTGAGAATATGACACGTTCCTACCATCTCAAACACTGCCAATCTAGAACAAAAAGAAAGTACTTGAACACCTGCAGTAATCGAACACAAACCAGAACATATCAGTGCATGACAATGAAATGTAGTCACAAAATGATTCTACCCTTTCAAGTCCCAAAAAGGACCGAGGAACTTACCGGAGGCGAAACCTGGATTTCAAAAAGAGTACAATGTAGCCACTGTAGGGGAGAAGATCACAGAGAGCTCTTCTCAGATTGCTCAAAGTCAGCCCCAGCACCCTGTCCTGACTGAAGCAGACAAAGTGGTCAAACAGGTAGGTAGAAATGAGTAAGGAACAGAGAGTATGGTTATTCTTGCATTGTTTTGTTCGTCTGTCAAAGAAAAGAGTGCTTCTGACTTTTGTCAATGTTCATCTTTATTTTAGGAGAAGAACAAACGGTGGTATCACACTTTGCTCAAGTGTATGATACCATGTGTGTACAGCAGACATCACCAAAGGAACAGGAGACACCTGAGTAGAGAACAAGAATATGAAAAGACTGATGAAAAAAAGCACCAGGAGAAATCCATTGAATATGCACAATCTCGTCCAGTATTTCAATGAAAAGTTTCAGTGTTGTTTTTAGTGTCGTCATATTGCATACATTTAAAACAATGTGTCTTGTTTAATGAACAATTTCATTTACTTTAGTAAAAAGTGTTGTTTACTGTAGTCCTAGCATGGATGCAATTGTTAGAAAAAACGTGAATGAAAAACTGAATGTTTCATACAATATGGGTTTGTGTTAACCCACACACCTAAGTGAAATGTTTGATTACGTTTACAAGACATAACACATAGTTCAGTTGAGTGTGAAAGGGAATAAAAGAGAAAGTCACAAACAAAACATTTAGAAATTTCTTTAGAAATTACAAAAAATAAAGAATTTTTCAACAAGATGTCTTTCTATAGCGAGTTTCATTTGAGATAGTCTTTTCTTAGAAGTGCAAGAGTGGTATTCCCTACAACTTATTCCCCAATTTGATCATTCTCAGAAATTAGGAGACAGAAACCACACCTACTGTAATATTAGACCTTGTAACAAGGCAACTAGGTTTCAATGGCTTAAAAGGTGCAGAAAGAGGCTCATGTATAATGACCTCCAGTGTCCCACAGGTTTCCCAAATCATTTCTTAAAGTATGGAAAAAGAGGAAATAAAGTGTCTACAGAAAGCGTATACCCCCTTGAACTTTGTTCAGTTTGTTGCGCCAGTGCCTGAGTTTTATGCACTTAAATGAGGACCTCTTTCTCACACCACATATGTTTTACTTTCAATGGGAAAAAAGGAAATATTAGAATTGTATACATTTTAAAGCCATGTGTTCATATTTGGTAGAAGCCCTAACAACACCTAAAAAACACCTAACAAAGGGTGCAGGACCGAATTAGGGCAGTACCCACTATTGATAAACATACAGAAAACAATATTAAAGTACTGGCTTTAATATTAGCCAGACACAGCCGGATGAGCTCTACCAGCCAGGACAGGAGGCTCTACTGTACACAGAGAGGGGAGGGAGGGGGGAACAAGCTGCCCAGCCGTGTGGAATGCTACAGAACCCTAAACAGACAAAACATACTACCCGAATATTTGACCAAGATATCCAGACACAGCTGGATGAGCTCCACCAGTCAGGACAGGCTAATAAGATACACTCCACAGACATTCACAACAGTGACATATCATAAACACTTGAATTACTTATCTAGTCTCTCGAAACAAAATTTTGAGAAAAAACACATTGCCCAACGTTAGAAAGCACCTTGCATTACATTGCTTGAAAAACAATTTTATGTCGAAGGAATTATGGATCGGGAATTCTTCGAGGAAGTCGGGGTCACACAGCATGCCGCCCCATTTATCAGGGAGCACATTGGATCAAGGCACAGTCTCTTTCAAGACAACGATCCGAAACACACAGCAGCAAGGGCGAGGCTTATAGCAGAACGAGTGAACTGGGTGAAAACTCCAGCCGAATCTCCAGATTTAAATCCAATAGAGATAGTATGGCATTCGCTGATAGACTATGTTTGGAAAACTGCTAAACCCAGCACAAAGCAAGAACTGATACTGATACAATGTCTGTTGATACTGATACTGTATGAGTAGGGCTGTTTCACCACTCCTTTTTTTTTGTTGCATACAGCAGTACTTCTTATGGTAGTACTTAAGTACAGTACAGTAGGTACTTACATTAGTACTTCTCGCGTTAAAAAAGTTAGGTGTTAGCATAAACTATTAGTAATAAATAATATTAAACTTAGCACTGTAATAAATTATGCTAATATTAAATTCGATTCTGCTCTGAAAATGTAGGGGGAAGGAAAAATGCCAGTGGTCTTTCCACTGATGAACTTGTGCCTGATGAACACCACTGCGTCACACCACACAGCTGGCAGCGCACCTCACCGTTCCAGGCCACCAATGCGTCACCCAGGTACCGGCGAAACTCACCCTGCCCGGCCACAACTGCATCACACCACACAGCTGCCAGTGCACCTCACCGTACCCGGCCACCTCTTCATCATACAGCTACCAGCGCACCTGACCATGCAAGGCCACCACTGCGTCACACAGATGCCAGCACACCTCACCGTACCAGAAAACCACTGCGTCACACACTTGCCAGCGCACCTCACCGTGCCCGGCCACCACTGCGTCACACCACACAGATCCCAGCGCACCTCACAGTGCTAGGCCACCACTGCGTCACACAGCTGCCAGCGCACCTCACCATGCCAGGCCACCACTGCGTCACACCACACAGCTGCCAGCGCACCTCACCATGCCAGGCCACCACTGCGTCACACCACACAGCTGCCAGCGCACCTCACCATGCCAGGCCAGCACTGAGTCACACCACACAGCCGCCAGTGCACCTCACCGTGCCCGGCCACAGCTGCGTCACACAGCTGCCAGCACACATCACAGTACCAGACCACAACTGCGTCACACAGCTGCCAGCGCACCTCACTGAACCCTGCCACAGCTGCGTCACACATCTACCAGCGCACCTCACCATGCCCAGCCACCACTACGTCAAACCACACAGGTGCCAGTGCACCTTACTGTGCCCAGAAGCCACTACATCTCACAGCTGCCAGTGCACCTCACCGTGCCAGGCCACCACTGCGTCACACCACACAGCTGCAAGCGCACCTCAAAGTACCCGGCCACCAATGCGTCACACCACACAGCTGCAAGCGCACCTCACCGTGCCAGGCCACCACTGCGTCACACCACACAGCTGCCAGAGCACCTCACCGTGCCAGGCCACCACTGCGTCACACCACACAGCCACCAGCGCACCTCACCGTGCCCGGCCACAGCTGCGTCACACCACACAGCCACCAGCGCACCTCACCGTGCCCGGCCACAGCTGCGTCACACAGCTGCCAGCGGACCTCACAGTGCCAGGCCACCACTGCATCACACCACACAGTTGCCAGTGCACATCACTCTGCCCGGCCACCATTTCATTACACAGATGCCAAGGCATCTCACTGTGCCAGGCCACCACTGCGTCACACAGCTGAAAGCGCACCTCACCGTGCCCAGCCACCACTGCGTCACACAGCTGCAAGCGCACCTCACCATACCAGGCCACCACTACGTCAAACCACACAGATTGCAGTGCACCTCACCGTGCCCGGCCATCACTTCATCATACAACTGCCAGTACACCTGACCGTTCAAGGTCACCACTGCATCACACAGCTGCCAGCGCACCTCACCGTACCAGGCCACCACTGCGTCACACCACACAGCTGCCAGCGCACCTCACCATGCCAGGCCACCACTGCGTCACACCACACAGCTGCCAGCGCACCTCACCATGCCAGGCCACCACTGAGTCACACCACACAGCCGCCAGCGCACCTCAACGTGCCAGGCCACCACTGCCTCCCACAGCTGCCAGCACACCTCATGCCTTGTTATGTGAAACTTTAAATCTCTTTTTAGGATTTTTTGAACATGGTCTTTTTTTCCCCCAATCAGAGGCTCACCACAATTCACGCTCAACCACTTCACAGATCTACCACACGCACCTCAGGATGGTGACGTCACTGCCTTTCATATGGAAACATTTTGACACCGCGCTCAACAATCTTAGGAAGATCACAAAACAAGCCTGCTAGCCTGGATTATACCTAAAAAAATCACGCCCGAGAAAGTGAAGTACTGTAGCATTAACTAGCAAAGGTGTTTTGCAGACATAGGCACAGTACGTAATTCAGGCTTTATGAACTCTAATAATATTGTTTCGGCTGTGAATCCTTCTTCAGCTGTGAGGGTCTTCAGCTCATAATGAAATGCTTGGAGTTTGCAATGTACAGCGCTCTTAACGAGTTCAACTTTAATGCAGGAAAAATGGATTTCCCAGAAGCTATACTGATTCTTATGGAAGCCCGTTTCCGCCAGGGAGTAGAAAAAATGCGCTCTGGTATTCTCTGGGATGCAGTGCAGTTAAAACTGTTCACTGTTACTGACCATACTGCCTACCTGCGGGCACTTTTCCTGTCCGTGGGGGAGGGTGGACTGTCTTTCATTAAAAGGTTAGCCTATTCTACTCGGAGAATGTAGAGGGGGTGGAAAGTGCCCGCGGTCATTTAATTAGTATTACAATTCGCACTGATTCCCTTGCGAAGATATGGACATAAGAATATTCGTGTGTGGTCAAAAAATGCCATAAAAACGACAAAATGAAGGCTGTGAAAACATTCACAATGTGCTGTATACACAAAGCACTTTGTTCTCACAACTCTAGAAGGTTTCGTGAAAACTTTATATCGTCACACAAAATAAAGTTTTTTTGTTTACAAAGACGATTACAAAGAATGTGGACCAGGGTAATACTTTGAGTTTACAGCTTGTCCAAGGTCATTCATTATTAATACTATTAGGGATATCTTCGGTAAAGACTGACAGCAGGAACATTCCTGTTCTTTACTCAGCAGCTTATTAAAAACAGGGTGTTCAAAACGTTTTTTTTACCCAGAAGAGTGACACAGCTTCGCGTTGTGAATCTGTTATTCCGGATTTACAAAGAAAGTGGAATACAGTAATACTACCTGCTATATAGATACATATTTTTAGATATTCAGATCCTTAAATTAATATCATTATTCATTTCTTTAGATACGTGATTCCATACTATATTCCCTATTACAAAACCAATAATTCCAGTCCTGAAATCTGATTGGCTGACACACATTCGAAGAACATACTGTAACACTTAGTTAACATGTCTGGTTTAGTTGAAGAATCGGCTAAGTCAAGTTTCAGGGTTTAATGGTGGGATGGCACCTGTGCTTTTTCCCCCCAACCGTTAGAATATGATTTGCACAAAACCCAAAAGAAATACTGCACAGTTCAAGAACCTAGCAACTGTAAAATAAGCTTAAAAACAACTGAACTGAAATGCAAAAAAGTTCAGAGAAAGGCACAAAATATGTTTACTTGGGGTTTAAAAAATTAAAATTAACAAAAACATTCCAAACAGAAGCCGGCCTACCTTCTTTTCTTTGTACCTGATAAAGATGAGGATGGCTTTAAAGATACAGCTAAACTTTTGCAGAACCATTCAAGCGCATTGTTACTGTTTGTTGTAGAAGCCAAAAATATGAGAATCTCAAAATCTAAAAATATCATGGCGTCAGAATGTACAACTTTAAAAAAATAAATAATAATAATAAACATTAATTTATATAGCGCCTTGAAAAGTGGCTTCTTAAAAGAATGACAAAACCAACAACAATAAATAATACACAAGATATGCATGATGACAATACACAGTTAGAGGAGACAGTAGATGGTGGTACTAAACAATGAGAGCAGAAGGATAAAGAACAGGGGTGAGTTTCCAGAAAACAACTAATCTTAGAGACTATCGAGCAACTTTACGATGTACGTATGTAACGTACGAGCTACTTTTTCGTGGGTTTCCCAAACCCCTCTTAATTGGTCATTTCACGAGCCAGTATAAAGTACTTCTTTGTTAACCCCGCCCCTGAAGTCGCTTAGCAAAAAGCATCACAAGTCGATTGAAAAACAATTGATTGACAATTCTTTCATTATATGGTGTCGGTTTTGGTCCTTCAGTGGGATGAAATAAAGTTGTGAAAAGGAATATGAAGTAAACTTGACATCATAATTTAAGCAAAAGCATCTAGATAGGCACAAAAAGGGACCTTATTGTTTCAAAGAGCAAAGAAAAGAAATTCAGGTGGGTAGCTGCTTCAGCATGCGTAGGCTGCAATGGAACAAGTAATAGGTTTATTCCATATTGAAAAAAAGAAGAAAGAGAACACAACGTTTCGGCCATGGAGCCTTCTTCAGGTGTGAGAGAGACAGGGCAGTAGGCAAAGGTAAAGTAGCGGGAGAACAAAGGTTGGGAGGGAGGAGGAGTGAGAGGCGGGAAAAGGGGACAGAAAGAGAGGCCAATCAAGAGGTGTGAAGTCAGAATGGGTGCAGAGAGGTGTGAAATTAAACTTCCAATGAATGGAGAAAATTTAAAAGAATAGTAATCTGTCATTAAGGGAAGGGAGAATGTGTGATCCTAACTGCAGAATAATTTTAGTTTCGGTGGTCTTTCTGATGTATGAGTTCGGAAAAACGTCTTTGAGAACACAGACGGAGAGATTATAGTGGTCGTGGCCGTCAGAGGTGAAATGAGAAAGAAAAGAAATGACTGACATGCCGTAAAAGAAAACCAAGATTAACTGCGTGGACAGTGTATGCGTCCCGCACGACGTCCTTGATTTAAAGCAATATTTTTTGGCGCGCTGCCATAGTTAAGAATCAATATTTCATGAGAAAAAACTGTTATTTAGAGTTATTGGGTGTACTGGAACTCAATGGAAACATTAACTACTAAGCTTGGCATGTGTCACTCAACAAATACAGGACCTATAATCAAATTTAAAAACAAGTAGATCTAAGCTTTACCGTCAACAATCACGACAGAACATCAAACGGTGTTGGAACTACGCGGTATCGACCGCGGGTTTGGGTACGGAATGGAGCAGGCGTGGGACTCAGGAATGGGGCTGAACAACACATTTATTAACTCGAATCGGGAAAGGTACACACACAGGGACAGGGGTTACAGCGCTGCACCTTCACTAACACACACACACACACCTGAAGGGAAGAGACTGTATCCCAGCCTCCGTCCCGCTATACAGTCCGGTAGAACCCAGGTGCTGTTCTCAGCCCGCCTTGCGTGCGCAGGACTAAAGCGCCCTGCGTGGCGCTACATTATAAATACATGTTAGGCCCAATGATTTCACTAAAATAATGCATTACTGCATTTCATACTGAAAATAATATCATCTAGTCAAGTATAAAAATGAATATGAAATATACCCAGGATGACTCATAAATTCATCACTGTATAAATAAATGTTCTTTTTTCGAATTTCCTCTGACACAGTACAACACAATATCAAACTCCTTCATATAAACTCTTAGTGTCCTGTATTCCCAGAGGATGCCCCTGCCGTGAAGTGACTGTGCTCTGTCTGGCGATCTCTGGCGCTCAGGGTGGGCAGGAGGAGGCCAGTTTAAGAAGCACTTAGTGATGAACGAGCGGGTCGGGGAGCACGTAGATGACGAAGGATTTAACGTGCTACTTCAGTTACGATGGGTTTTGGGAAAAACTCGTCAATTAACGATGGAGCTTAAGAGCGAGTTTACGATGTTCTTAGCGCTACGATGCTTTCGGGAAACAATCATAATATCTAGAAGGATTACCATATATAAAAATAGAAAGAATTATATATGATATATACAAGTAATTATATCATATCATATATTATTAATACCATACCCACCATCTATGTACATTCACATGACCACACATATCAGATCAATATCAAATCAATCACAATGATTAGAATGCGCGCAGAAATCGCCCCTTTCTCTTCCCATCTTTCAGCACATTATACGTCCTCTCCACGATACAAGCCGATATCCGTTATCTTACTCTACAATGCACCTTTTCCCGTGTTGTACGTTAACATTTGGTTCATAAAATCGACACACCTGAAATACTAAATAAGAAAGAAAACAATTATAACACAACGGATGACAGAGCCTCTAGAACAGAAAACCCGTTGGCGTCACACACGCTGAATGTCTCTCTCTCTCCTGCTCAGCAAAACACAACATGTGGGTCAACACCGTGTGAGGCATTAAACATCACCTTCGTGCATTACCGCGATTCATCTGGCACACAACTGTACTACTACAGAAATAATATATATAATGTCGCCACACGAATCTGTAATGAAAATAAAATTAAAAATGCCGCTGGCGTCTCACCCGACTGGCGGCCACAGCGCGTCTGAGGGCTCCCCAGAGAAACGAGCCGCCTGTGACCCCAGGGGCACCTTCACTGGCGCCCCGCCACCAACAAACCCCAAGGGCTGTCGCAAAGCCAACTCCATACAGAAAAACGGAACTCATCTGGGGGAAGTTCACAAAATAAAATAATAAAATAAAAGATGACATCATATAACCACGGCTCAACGCAGCTGGCTACACGTGTGAGAAGGTGCAGTACTTGAAGTGCGCTGGGCAAACTTCCGAGGTCAAATTCTTCCAGCACGGTTGTACCTTTAAAGCGGAGACGACGGCACCGAAAGTTTTTGGCGCGCCTTCTCTTTAAAGCCCTGGCCAAATATGAAGACAGTACGTACAGTTATAATTCAAACGGAATTAAAAACTACACATCCCAGTTACCATGGTGGTGCTTGTGATCATTGCGTTTAACCAACGAAACAGGGCGAAAAATCAGTCACATGAATTTGGGGCAGAGTTTCGAAAGCTTAACCTATCAGCAACAAAGCGAAATTTACACGATAGGCTACCTCAAACTGTCAGTTACACGACTGTGTATGTCGCTTAAGCCACTCCTATTTGGCATTTTAGTTATGGAGGCGAGAAGACGCCCCCCCCCTCTCTGGGTGCCTGATTTGCCGCCATCTTTAACCGCTTCGTGTCCAAATCGCAGTAGCTACGCGTACGAAATAAAGTTCATCCCAGCTACAAAACATATATATTTTTGTGGTAAGAGGGAGCAAAACATCAGCATTTACTGCTATTAATTAGTGTACGATTTATAGTTGAAATCTGAGCCTAAATATAAAGTTAAAATCTCGACAAAGCAATGTAGGAAATACAGAGAAAATAATTCCTTTCTGACATCTAAAATCAGTTTCGATCAAGGTCTCTAAAACGAACAAGAAAAAGAGGATTTTCGGAGGGCAATTACGCTGTATTTATATAGAATAAGTGATTTATGAGCAATCTAATTTCTTGTTCGTTTAAAACAGTGAAATGTCAGCTGCAAAAGATCGCACCAGAAACAGCACTCTCTCTGCCTGTCATAGACGTTCAGGAAAGGCTGAATGAAGTCATGGTGATCAATAATAACAGTTGTAGGACAAGAAACAAAAGATAGTGAAAACTTAAGATTTTTAAGGCTAAAACTCAAATTCATTCTACAAATTAAGGCAAATGAAAATTCAGGACGTTAAAGTGCTAGAGGTGTAAAAAATACAAAAATGCACATGAGCAAAAAGTTTTAGAAATGGAGCAAACAGAATAAAAGCCATGCCTATAGTGCAGAAGAGGGATGCAGGAACACTTGCTTAGATATACAACAACATTACTTTATTAACCCTTTACAATTTCTTGCATTAGTAATTATCTTTTCGCATACCCCAGCTTGCTCTCCATGAGATACACAGACACACAGATGAAAGAGATAGGGAGAGAGCCTGTGGTCAGAGTACAGGGTCAGCCATTGTACAGCGCCCCTGGAGCAGTTGGGGTTAAGGGCCTTGCTCAGCAGCCCAACGGAGTAGGGTTCTTCTGCTGGGTGCGGGATTTATTGTTAAATTATTACTTTAAATAAATACTTTGAGTTACTGAAACAGCCCGCTAATAAAATTGTCGCAATTTTGTTCTTGTTTGGAAGAGAGAATCAAAATGAGACATAATGATGGTTTCCGGCTTAGACCTTTAAAGGTACCCCCATCACTGAAGAATTTGACCTCGGAACGTTTACCCAGCGTAATATTGTATTTCATTTCACTTTGACCGATTGTCTTTAAATCAATTGTTGTCAGAATATCCCCACCTCCAAACAAGAACAAAATTGCAACGATTTTATTAACTGGCTGTTTCAGTAACTTAAAGTACATATTTAAAGTAATAATTTAACAAGATATGTAAATGTTTTAAGATATGTATATGTTGTGAATGTCTGTAGATTGTATCTTATGATTTAAATACTTTTATTTTTTCACAATCTGGCAATGCCAGACAGAATTCAAATGGCCTTGCAGATCAGAAAATCAAGGAACAAAACAATTGTTGCGCCCAGCTCCTCAATAGGATAGCTTTAACTTGCGTTGGTGTAACAGTCCGGGTGTGGCAAGCTTCTAATGTCTCCAGACTTTGCGAAAGGAACCCGTCTTTCATAGGCACTCTTTCCCCTAGTTTAACAGTCTGTCCAGAAACAAAACATTCCTGTTAAACAAGAGAAATGTAAAACAAATTGTACAAAAGTAAAAAACAATTACTTTTTGACAATGAAAACTGGTGTGTATCTCTCTCTTTGCTGGCGCGCGGGCGCGGTGGGGTGCTGTACCACCCGCACAGAACATTAAAGTGTCCCTTTCCATTCAATGGGTGTCTGAGTTGCTGTGTCCTATCTTCTGACAGTCGCTGTTGTGAATGTCTACAGAGTGTATCTTATTTTTAGCATTGTAGCGCATTCGCCCTGGGGGGCGGCTGAAGAACACCCGGCTGTGGTGCGCGGTGAGGGGCAGGACAGGAGTGGTCAGGGCGGGGTTTAGGTAGGCCGCTGACTATTGCAGCTGCCACACAGTGAAAGGGGCATACGGGCTGGGGAGATCGCCCGTTTTCCATGTAAATAGTTCCCTGGTTCCGCACCCCTCTCTCTCTCCCTCTCCAGATACAGCTGTATGAGCTCCACCAGTCAGGACAAGAGGCTCTACTGTACGCACAGAGGGGTGGTAGAGGGGAACAAGTTGCCAGCCGTGGGGTTGAAGCTGATACCCTGGATCCTCTCCAGACACAGCTGTATGAGCTCCACCAGTCAGGACAGGAGGCTCTACTGTACACAGAGAGGGGCTGGAGGGGGGAACAAGCTACCCAGCCATGGGGTTGAAGCTGATACCCTGGATCCTCTCGAGACACAGCTGTATGAGCTCCACCAGTCATGAGAGAATGCTCTACTGTACACAGAGGGGGGCAGGAGGGGGGAACAAGCTGCCCAGCCGTGGGTTTGAAGCTGATACCCCGCTTGATCCTCTCCAGATACAGCTGAATGAGCTCCACCAGTCAAGACAGGAGGCTCTACTATACACAGAGAGGTGCAGGGGGGGAAACAAGCTGCATAGCCATGGGGTTGACCCTGATACCATGGATCCTCTCCAGACACAGTTGTATGAGCTCCACCAGTCAGGACAGGAGCCTCTACTGTACACAGAGAGAGGCGGTGGGGGGAACAAGCTGATACCCTGGCTTCTCACACAAACCTTAAAATCACGTAATAGGTTTATTCCATGCTGAAAAAAAGAAGAAAGAATACACATTCCATAGGAATCAGTGCCTTTATATAGCGCCTTTAAAGGTTGCTTCTCAAAGCGCCTTACGGGATAAAAACAACAAAAACAAAAACAATATTGTTTTCCATTGCACTTTGACAGATCATCTTTAAATCAATTGTTGATTTAAAGTTTGACAGTAAATGTTTATATTGTAAAGCATACAGCCGCCATTTCTTTCTAAAAATTAAAACAATTGTTTGCGCAGTCTAAGAGGGGGGGGGTCTGCTGACAATCCCCCATACACTCAAGTGAAATATTAATAACCCCAATGTAAACAGCGTATTTACAATTTGTTGATAATAAAAATGTTAAGTTCTCTAAGACTTTGTGATACTTTACCCAGGGAGCTGTGTAAGCATGCGTGGTGACTATTCATTGTTATTAAAAAATGACTTAGATTCGAACATGTTGTGATATTTAGAAATATAAAAAGTCAATTAATTGTCCATAATATTGCTATTTTATTTTTTCAAAGAAATGCTTGTTAAAAGAAAAGTCATGGCACAGGCTGGATTTGAACAGCCAACCTCTCACTTACAAGTTCAGCACTTAGACCACAGCACTACTCACAAGATCATGTGAGCAGGGGTGAAACAGCCCTACACATACTGTGTCAAGAGACATCGTACAGCGTGTACTATTGTTGTAGTACATGAATAGAATTATATCATTATTCATTTCTTTAGATATGCGATTCCATATTATATTCCCTATTAATCAAATTCTAAAAGTATGCTTGTTTGCTCCTGTATTGAGCGTATTTGCAGAAAAGCTTAAAACTACCACATTTTATACACACGTTATTTCACATGTTAGTTAAAGACTTCGATGCTTAATATTGTTTAGGGAGAAATGGAATACTGGTGTAGCGGCAAGGCTTATTAATAAGAAAGAATTAAGTGTTCTGAGCCTTCCCAAATGAGGCCCCATTTCTCTGTTCATCTCTGTGGTGCAGCCACAGAGAAACTATTCATGCAAGATGTTTTCTTTTGATAAAGACAGCTGCCAAAGGGGGATGCACTTAGCTAAGCCTGGCTATCATGATCAATGGTCATCCATTGGCGCCTATCTGTCTAGGGAGTGCCAGTTGGACATCTGGACTGCATTCCTAAGTGTCAGGAGTAAGTGACTCATATCTCACCTTGATCAACCAATCAGGGACTGGTAGGGCCGAGTAACCCACGTAGGACTCTGATGCCCATGGAACTTTCAGCCAATCAATGAGCTGAAGTTCCTCCAGGTAAAAACAGGCAACACAGAGAGCCTGAAAGATTCAGATTGAGATTCAGATTCAGTAAGATTCAGAAGGAAAAGACTCTGGAGAGGATTCTGTGGACTGTTCTAAAGGGAATTCAAAGGAGAATTCCAAGGCAGGACGGCCCAGGAGCAGAAGGCTCCCAAGGGCAGGACATTCTCGCAGCGCGCCTCCTGACCATCCTGAGACTCAGCCCGGACAACCACGGAACGGCCAGTGTGTCCGAGTGCCAGAACTTTCCTTTGTTCTAAGAGTCTAGAGTTGAGGTTGCCAGAGAGTAACCAGCAGCAGGCCTCGTGAACAGGTCGGAACTGTGGACAGCTGAATCACTATTCAGAACTAGCTCTTCATCAGGAACGAACCGGTCCTCTTCCTGACTTCCTGGGACCCACAGTCATCTTTTCACCTGCGCACAAACTTTGCTAGTTAAAGCCAACAGTGCGCATCTGCAGCGCACCATCGCATGCCGCACAGCACAGCCTGGCACGGAGCCAGAGAGCGCGGATTGGACAGCAACAGCCTGCAACTGTTTCTTTGTGCCCGCAGGAGATCTGAATCTCCAGAGATTGGATGAGTATTCAACTTCACTGCATTACAGCTCGAGAATTCAATTGTTATCCAAACCAGTTGATATCAATTTAATTCCTAAGAGTTATGTACTTGTTTTGAGTATCTAATGTAGAAGTTGTAACCAAGTTCACTTTACGAAACGGTCTTAATGAATGATATACTGAACGTATGTCCTCTTGATATGTGTAACTCTTTGTAACTGACCGAATATACCTTTTGTATTCTGATAACCCTCTCGATAAGATCTGTTAGGTTTATATGCATATTCTATGTATTAATCAATGTATCCTCGTGTATTAGTACCTGTGTGTGTGTGTTGTTTGAGTTATGTTGCATGATTGGATTCTAAAGCCATCAAAAAAATCAACTTTGTGATTTACTGCTACAATTAATAATTGTCTCAGTAAATGCCCAAACCCTACAGAACTGGCGCCTTCAGAGAGCCACTATGATTACATATTTGGCGTCCCTGAGACGGTTTTCCCTTCACTGGTGTGTATTTTTGTACCAAGACCAGCCATATACAGTTTACATACTGTAATACTGTATGTTTATGTTCCAAAATTAATATCGTTTATGGCCTCCACACGCGTTATGCTCCTATTCTTTTTATGCTCAGCTACTAAGATTTCCCTTCAGTGGTAAAATTCCATATAAATATTTAATACTTAAATGGGCACAGTAAAGACATTAAATATACATATACATACTGTATACAGTACAGTTTGCATAAAGTAATATGTTTATGTTCCTAAATCAATATCTCTTATGAGCACGCAAAAGGCATGGTGAATTGGAGATTCTCAAAAATGACTGTACTTTGCATGATTGGAAACAAATGTGTGATTGGCTCAACGAAATGCTGTGGTGTTACTTTTACAAAGACGGTCAATGAAAAAAAGAATGTGGACCAGGGCAATACTTTGAGTTTACAGCTTGTCCAAGGTCATTCATTAGAACATGTGGTATTATGCGGTACTATGCGAGAATACACGGTATTAATATGGTAACTTGTGTTACACCGCGATAAGCACACCACAAAATAATGCGGTATTCTCCGCTTGTTTTGAATGGCTGCATCTGTATATCCCTGCTAGTGATGATGACCATGGTCACCTCACCCTCGCAATACACCAGCTGAAAGAACTTAAGAAGAGGGTAAATCAAGAACAGGGCATTGGCAATGAGTTCCCCTTCTTTTCATGGTTAAAATCATTTTTTGGGTCATGGGGACTGTTTTTCTTAAAGCTATTCATGCCTGTTGTAGTGTTTTTGCTATTGTGCTGTTGTCTGACTAGGGTGACCCCTATGAGGACTCTGTGGTATGAACACATTTAAGGATAAAAAGGAGGGAATGTAATGAAAAGTTACTGAGAAAAAGTATTTTATTCTATGTTGTTTACGGACAGAGCTGTGCTGCAGAAGCAGCTGGATACTTAGAACAAAGTGTGATAGCACCCAACTTGTCAAGGGCACAGGATGTTTTAATACTGTTTATCTCGGCTGCTTGAAGAAGGGAGTGTGAGAAACCATTTGAATAACTGCTCTTCTTTGCTTAAAGCAAAAACCTATAAGGAATGGAAAATGACTGCTTTGCCTGTCCTTGAAGCGTTGCATCAGCTTAAAAAAAGATATAAAACAAGGGGTCTCCCTGCTTGCTTTTGAATCAGCTTTCACTTCTCTGCGCAGACAGGTGATGGCTTTTTCCCATATTGCAAAATGAATAAAGACCTTACTGAGTGAATGAGAATACCTGTCCTGGCTAAATCCCTTACAACTTGTTCGAAATGCAGTAGCAGAGATCCTAACAAATACAAGAAAGAGAATATCACTCCTGTTTTGAAGACCTTCACTGGTCACCTTTATTAACGAGGATAAATTTGAAAGTTCTTTTACTTGTTTTTAAAGCTCTAAATGGCCTAGCGCCTATGTACCTTACTGAATGTCTGTCTTCATATGTTCCTATACGTGACCTGAGATCTGCACATACTGGCCTACTGCAAATACCACATGTGAAATACAGAAAGAGTGGAGAGGCTGCTTTTTGTTTTTATGCTTCTAAATTATGAAACTCACTACCACTTTTTACTAGGCAGTCAAGCTCGGTACATTGTTTTAAAAAACATTTTAAATCAATGAAAATATTTGAAAATATATATTTTTTAAATTTAGCTTTTAGTTAAAGTGGTTCTTTGTTCTTTCTATTTAGGTTTCTTTTTGTAGCCTCTTACTCCCAGTGACACATTTAGCCAATCTCCGCTTGGAATTTCCTCCTCTTAAACAATTTGTTATATCGCTGTAGAAGAACATAGCAGGAGCCTGATTCAGGTCTTAAATTGAAGCTAACCCCCGTGGCTTTGAGTGTGAACAGTCAAATGTCTTATTTTTCTTAATGTGTCTACTCAGCAGACAAACATATGAATCCCCCCCACCTCAAAAAAAAGCAGGCAAAAATGTTTTTTGGTCTTCAGAGGTCAGATTTTTCAACTATATGCATGTCATAGGCCTGGGAATGATTTGAAAACCTTGTTCTAGGTGACTACTAGCTTGGATAAAATCTGGGACAAATTGATCAATTAGAAAAAAATTATACATCATGTCTTGTGAAGACTGGACCTGGAATGAAATTTCACGCCTATAATAAAAAAACATAAAAATATTGAAAATAATAAGAATAAAAACCATTGCAATTGCTATAAAAACCTTTAGACACTGCTAAAGAGCCTTTATCTGTTGTTATGCAATGAAAAAAATCTCAGAGTTGCCTTCTGGTGTGAAAAAAAGGAGCACTGATAAGAAACTGATAAAAAAACTGATTGATTACCCCTTCTGAGTCAATGATTGACAGCTACTGTAAATATCCTGAGGCTTCTAGAGGAAGTCTTACCCCCTAAGGGCTCTGAATGGCTGAAAATACAATGAATGACGGTGCTTTTTACCAATCAGATCGCCTTGTTTCTGGCGGTTTTGATTCTGACATTTAGTACAAAGTCAATGACGTTTAATAGCCTCCAGGTCTGGGTTACTGTGGATATACAGTATGTTATGCTTCAGAATAAGGTAAAAACATGCGATATATATTTTTTTCGCTGGTTTTGATTGCGTTATCAATGCATATTGGAAGTTTGGAAGTGCATCATCAGATAAAAAGTGACTTTGTGATCGATTGTCTTGGGTTTTTTTAAAGCTCCAGTTGTCCTTTTTCGATTGATAACATGGTTTTGTTGGTCAAAAACGATGTAAAATGCCGAAGGAATCAAAGGTGGATCTTGATTTCCACCGCAGCCGTGCGTGACCACGCTGAGGAGAGCACCCGTGTGATGTGGACCTTCTCATGCAATTTCCAAAAGTGGTTTTGTGAAAAACAATTTTGACACTTTTTGATTAATAAAAGGTTATCTGTAAAGGTTATGTATTTTTGGTGATATAAAATAATGAAGTGAAATGGTACTTTTGCGGCAGGTTTTTCCAGAAAACGGGACACCGGCGTTGTCGTCGGTGACCACGATCCAAACTAAGAGGCTGATTAGTTCTCTTTTATTTTTCTTATTGTATTACGAGTTTCCTCACGTGTATTTAATTGACATTTATGTTGCTTTACTGTATTGCTGTGTATTCCTTTACAACTGAAAGTATATCTCTTAATTTTAAAATTTTATTTTTACGCTTGGTTTGTAAAGCACTTTGAGCTGCTATTTGTATGAAAGGTGCTCTATAAAGTTTATTATTATTATATTTCTGCTGAGAGCCGCACTTCAAGTACTGCACCTTCTCACACGTGTAGTCAGCTGTGTTGAGCCGTGGTTATATGATGTCATCTTTTATTTTATTATTTTATTTTGTGAACTTCCCCCAAATGAGTTCCGTTTTTCTGTATGGAGTTGGCTTTGCGACAGCCCTTGGGGTTTGTTGGTGGCGGGGCGCCAGTGAAGGTGCCCCTGGGGTCACAGGCGGCTCGTTTCTCTGGGGAGCCCTCAGACGCGCTGTGGCCGCCAGTCGGGTGAGACGCCATCACTGTCTCTCTTCAGCGAGCTCCTGCCACTGGATTTGAATCCGTTTCTTTTCTGTTTGAAATGCTGACTAGTGTGGTGTGATATACTGGTGAGCTGTGCTGCCCGTGATGGTTTCTTGAAGAAGGAGAGAGTCGGGTGTCCGGTCTGAGGGGCTGTGGCGAGATGATCACGTGCCGGAGTGGAGTGGCCTGGGGGGGCGACACGTGCTCCTGCAGGTGAGCGTGCCAGCGGCATTTTTTATTTTATTTTCATTACAGATTCGAGTGGCGACATTATATTTTTTTTTCTGTAGTAGTACAGTTGTGTGCCAGATGAATCTCGGTAATGCACGAAGGTGATGTTTAATGCCTCACACGGTGTTGACCCACATGTTGTGTTTTGCTGAGCAGGAGAGAGAGAGACATTCAGCGTGTGTGACGCCAACGGGTTTTCTGTTCTAGAGGCTCTGTCATCCGTTGTGTTATAATTGTTTTCTTTCTTATTTAGTATTTCAGGTGTGTCGATTTTATGAACCAAATGTTAACGTACAACACGGGAAAAGGTGCATTGTAGAGTAAGATAACGGATATCGGCTTGTATCGTGGAGAGGACGTATAATGTGCTGAAAGATGGGAAGAGAAAGGGGCGATTTCTGCGCGCATTCTAATCATTGTGATTGATTTGATATTGATCTGATATGTGTGGTCATGTGAATGTACATAGATGGTGGGTATGGTGTTAATAATATATGATATGATATAATTACTTGTATATATCATATATAATTCTTTCTATTTTTATATATGGTAATCCTTCTAGATATTATGATTCTGTTTCCCGAAAGCATCGTAGCGCTAAGAACATCGTAAACTCGCTCTTAAGCTCCATCGTTAATTGACGAGTGTTTCCCAAAACCCATCGTAACTGAAGTAGCACGTTAAATCCTTCGTCATCTACGTGCTCCCCGACCCGCTCGTTCATCACTAAGTGCTTCTTAAACTGGCCTCCTCCTGCCCACCCTGAGCGCCAGAGATCGCCAGACAGAGCACAGTCACTTCACGGCAGGGGCATCCTCTGGGAATACAGGACACTAAGAGTTTATATGAAGGACTTTGATATTGTGTTGTACTGTGTCAGAGGAAATTCGAAAAAAGAACATTTATTTATACAGTGATGAATTTATGAGTCATCCTGGGTATATTTCATATTCATTTTTATACTTGACTAGATGATATTATTTTCAGTATGAAATGCAGCAATGCATTATTTAAGTGAAATCATTGGGCCTAACATGTATTTATAATGTAGCACCACGCAGGGCGCTTTAGTCATGCGCACGCAAGGCGGGCTGAGAACAGCACCTGGGTTCTACCGGACTGTATAGCGGGACGGAGGCTGGGATACAGTCTCTTCCCTTCAGGTGTGTGTGTGTGTTAGTGAAGGTGCAGCGCTGTAACCCCTGTCCCTGTGTGTGTACCTTTCCCGATTCGAGTTAATAAATGTGTTGTTCAGCCCCATTCCTGAGTCCCACGCCTGCTCCATTCCGTACCCAAACCCGCGGTCGATACCGCGTAGTTCCAATACCGTTTGATGTTCTGTCGTGATTGTTGACGGTAAAGCTTAGATCTACTTGTTTTTAAATTTGATTATAGGTCCTGTATTTGTTGAGTGACACATGCCAAGCTTAGTAGTTAATGTTTCCATTGAGTTCCAGTACACCCAATAACTATAAATAACATTTTTTTCTCATGAAATATTGATTCTTAACTATGGCAGCACGCCAAAAAATATTGCTTTAAATCAAGGACGTCGTGCGGGACGCATACACTGTCCACGCAGTTAATCTTGGTTTTCTTTTACGGCATGTCAGTCATTTCTTTTCTTTGCTCTTAGAAACAATAAGGTCCCTTTTTGTGCCTATCTATATGCTTTTGCTTAAACTATGATGTCAAGTTTACTTCATATTCCTTTTCACAACTTTATTTCATCCCACTGAAGGACCAAAACCGACACCATATAATGAAAGAATTGTCAATCGATTGTTTACATACGTACATACGTACATCGTAAAGTTGCTTGAAAGTCTCTAAGATTAGTTGTTTTCGGGAAACTCACCCCTGTTCTTTATCCTTCTGCTCTCACTGTGTTTAGTACCACCATCTACTGTCTCCTCTAACTGTGTATTGTCATCATGCATATCTTGTGTATTATTTATTGTTGTTGGTTTTGTCATTCTATTAAGAAGACACCTTTCAAGGCGCTATATGAATTAATGTTTATTATTATTATTTATTTTTTTAAAGTTGTACATTCTGACGCCATGAGATTTTTAGATTTTGAGATTCTCATATTTTTGGCTTCTACAACAAACAGTAACAATGCGCTTGAATGGTTCTGCAAAAGTTTAGCTGTATCTTTAAAGCCATCCTCATCCTTATCAGGTACAAAGAAAAGAAGGTAGGCCGGCTTCTGTTTGGAATGTTTTAGTTAGTTTTAATTTTTTAAACCCCAAGAAAACATATTTTGTGCCTTTCTCTGAACTTTTTTGCATTTCAGTTCAGTTGTTTTTAAGCTTATTTTACAGTTGCTAGGTTCCTGAACTGTGCAGTATTTCTTTTGGGTTTTGTGCAAATCATATTCTAACGGTTGGGGGGAAAAGCACAGGTGCCATCCCACCATTAAACCCTGAAACTTACCTTAGCCGATTCTTCAACTAAACCAAACATGTTAACTAAGTGTTACAGTATGTTCTTCGAATGTGTGTCAGCCAATCAGATTTCAGGACCGGAATTATTGGTTTTGTAATAGGGAATATAGTATGGAATCACGTATCTAAAGAAATGAAAAATGATATTAATTTAAGGATCTGAATATCTAAAAATATGTATCTATATAGGAGGTAGTATTACTGTATTCCACATTCTTTGTAAATACGGAATAACAGATTCACAACGCAAAGCTGTGTCACTCTTCTGGGTAAAAATAACTTTTTGAACACCCTGTTTTTAATAAGCTGCTGAGTAAAGAACAGGAATGTTCCTGCTGTCAGTCTTTACCGAAGATATCCCAGTATTAATAATGAATGACCTTGGACAAGCTGTAAACTCAAAGTATTACCCTGGTCCACATTCTTTGTAATCGTCTTTGTAAACGAAAAAACTTTATTTTGTGTGACGATATAAAATTTTCACGAAACCTCCTCGAGTTGTGAGAACACGTGCTTTGTGTATACAGCACATTGTGAATGTTTTCACAGCCTTCACTTTGTTGTTTTTATGTCATTTTTTGACCACGCACGAATATTCTTATGTCCATATCTTCGCAGGGGAATCAGTGCGAATTGTAATACTAATTAAATGACCGCAGGCACTTTCCACCCCCTCTACATTCTCCGAGTAGAATAGGCTAACCTTCTAATGAAAGACAGTCCACCCTCCCCCACGGACAGGAAAAGTGCCCGCAGGCAGGCAGTATGGTCAGTAACAGTGAACAGTTTTAACTGCACTGCATCCCAGAGAATACCAGAGCGCATTTTTTTTACTCCCTGGCGGAAACGGGCTTCCATAAGAATCAGTATAGCTTCTGGGAAATCCATTTTTCCTGCATTAAAGTTGAAGTCGTTCAGAGCGCCGTACATTGCAAACTCTAAACGTTTCATTTTGAGCTGAAGACCCCCACAGCTGAAGAAGGATTCACAGCCGAAACGTGGCAGGCTGACGCGGATGACACTCCTCCATACACTCAAGTGAAAAATGTATAACGCCAAAGTAAACGTTTTATTTACAATTTGTTGATAATAAAAATGTTAAGTTCTCTAAAGCTTTCTCAGTCGAGTAATGATAATTTACCTAGGGAGCTGTGTAAGCATGTGTAGGCAGCAAAAGATCAGCTAAACTGGGAAGAAAACACTTTCAGAAAAAATGTTTCAGGTTTCAAGAACACAGATCCCCAATGCAATTTCAACCAAACCTGTCCCCACACACCCTGTCCCCACTGCGATTAGAATATACACAAAGCACTGAAATCTTTCGAGTAGATGATCAGGTGTTTCGCAGACATAGGCATAGTACGTAAATCAGGCTTTATGAACTCACACCTGGGATTCGATTAATTAGGGTTATTTATTATTTATAAAGTTCATAAAGCCTGAATTACGTACTGTACCTATGTCTGCAAAACACCTTTGCTAGTTAATGCTACAGTACTTCACTTTCTCGGGCGTGATTTTTTTAGGTAAAATCCAGGCTAGCAGGCTTGTTTTGTGATCTTCCTAAGATTGTTGAGCGCGGTGTCAAAATGTTTCCATATGAAAGGCCGTGACGTCACCATCCTGAGGTGCGTGTGGTAGATCTGTGATGTGGTTGAGCGTGAATTGTGGTGAGCCTCTGATTGGGGGAAAAAAAGACCATGTTGAAAAAATCCTAAAAAGAGATTTAAAGTTTCACATAACAAGGCATAAGGTGTGCCGGCAGCTGTGGGACGCAGTGGTGGCCTGGCACGTTGAGGTGCGCAGGTGGCTGTGTGGTGTGACTCAGTGGTGGCCTGGCACGGTGAGATGCCTTGGCATCTGTGTAATGAAATGGTGGCCGGGCAGAGTGATGTGCACTGGCAACTGTGTGGTGTGATGCAGTGGTGGCCTGGTACAGTGAGTTGCGCTGGTAGCTGTGTGGTATGACGCAGTGGTGGCCTGGTACAGTGAGGTGTACTGGCAGCTTTGGGACGCAGTGGTGGCCTGGCACTGTGAGGTTCGCTGGCAGCTGTGTGACGCAGCTGTGGCCGGGCACGGTGAGGTGCGCTGGCGGCTGTGTGGTGTGATGCAGTGGTGGCCTGGTACGGTGAGTTGCGCTGGTAGCTGTGTGGTATGACGCAGTGGTGGCCTGGTACTTTGAGGTGCGCTTGCAGCTGTGTGGTGTGACTCAGTGGTGGCCTGGCACGGTGAGGTGCACTGGCAGCTGTGAGATGTAGTGGCTTCTGGGCACAGTAAGGTGCACTGGCACCTGTGTGGTTTGACGTAGTGGTGGCCTGGTATGGTGAGGTGCGCTGGCAGCTGTGGGATGCAGTGGTGGCTGGGCAAGGTGAGATGTGCTGGCAGCTGTGTGACGCAGTTGTGGCCTGGTACGGTGAGGTGCGGTTTCAGCTGTGTGACGCAGTGGTGGCTTGGCACGGTGAGGTGCGCTGGCAGCTGTGTAATGCAGTTATGGCCGAGCACGGTGAGGTGTGCTTGCAGCTGTGTGACGCAGTGGTGGCCTGGTACGGTGAGGTGCGCTGGCAGTTGTGTGATGTAGTGGTGGCCGGGCACAGTGAGGTGCACTCGCAGCTGTGTGGTGTGACGCAGTGGTGTTCATCAGGCACAAGTTCATCAGTGAAAAGACCACTGGCATTTTTTCTTCCCCCTACATTCTCAGAGCAGAATCGAATTTAATATTAGCATAATTTATTACAGTGCTAAGTTTAATATTATTTATTACTAACAGTTTGTGCTAACACCTAACTTTCTTAACGCGAGAAGTACTAATGTAAGTACCTACTGTACTGTACTTAAGTACTACCATAAGAAGTACTGCTGTATGCAAAAAAAAAGGAGTGGTGAAACAGCCCTACTCAAACAGTATCAGTATCAACAGACATTGTATCAGTATCAGTTCTTGCTTTGTGCTGGGTTTAGCAGTTTTCCAAACATAGTCTTTCAGCGAATGCCATACCATCTCTATTGGATTTAAATCTGGATATTCGGCTGGAGTTTTCACCCAGTTCACTCGTTCTGCTATAAGCCTCGCCCTTGCTGCTGTGTGTTTCGGATCGTTGTCTTGAAAGAGACTGTGCCTTGATCCAATGTGCCCCCTGATAAATGGGGCGGCAAGCTGTGTGACCCCAACTTCCTTGAAGAATTCCCGATCCATAATTCCTTCGAAATAAGATTGTTTTTCAAGCAATGTAATGCAAGCTGCTTTCAAACGTTGGGCAATGTGTTTTTTCTTGAACTTTTGTTTTGAGAGACTAGATAAGTAATTCAAGTGTTTATGATATGTCACTGTTGTGAATGTCTGTGGAGTGTATCTTATTAGCCTGTCCTGACTGGTGGAGCTCATCCAGCTGTGTCTGGATATCTTGGTCAAATATTCGGGTAGTATGTATTGTCTGTTTAGGGTTCTGTAGCATTCCACACAGCTGGGCAGCTTGTTCCTCCCTCCCCTCTTTGTGTACAGTAGAGCCTCCTGTCCTGGCTGGTAGAGCTCATCCAGCTGTGTCTGGCTAATATTAAAGCCAGTACTTTAATATTGTTTTACGTATGTTTATCAATAGTGGGTACTGCCCTAATTCGGTCCTGCACCCGTTGTTAGGTGTTTTTTAGGTGTTGTTAGGGCTTCAACCAAATATGTACACATGGCAGAAAATGTATACAATTCTAATATTTCCTTTTTTCCCATTGAAGGTATAACATATGTGGTGTGAGAATGAGGTCCTCATTTAAGTGCATAAAACTCAGGCACTGGCGCAACAAACTGAACAAAGTTCAAGGGGGTATACGCTTTCTGTACACACTTTATTTCCTCTTTTTCCATATTCAAAGATATGATTTGGGAAAACTGTGGAACACTGAAGGTCATTATACATGAGCCTCTTTCTGCACCTTTTAAGCCATTGAAACCTAGTTGCCTTGTTACAAGGTCTAATATTACAGTAGGTGTGGTTTCCGTCTCCTAATTTCTGAGAATGATCAAATTGGGGAATAAGTTGTAGGGAATACCACTCTTGCACTTCTAAGAGAAGACTATCTCAAATGAAACTCGCTATAGAAAGACATCTTGTTTAAAAATTCTTTATTTTTTGTAATTTCTAAAGAAAAAACATTCATCAAGTCCTTCACAAATGTTTTGTTTGTGACTTTCTCTGTCGTTCCCTTTCACACTCAACTGAACTATGTGTTATGTCTTGTAAGCGTAATCAAATATTTCACTTAGGTGTGTGGGTTAACACAAACCCATATTGTATGAAACATTCAGTTTTTCATTCAAGTTTTTTCTAACAATTGCATCCATGCTAGGGCTACAGTAAACAACACTTTTTACTAAAGTAATTGAAATTGTTCATTAAACAAGACACATTGTTTTAAATGTATGCAATACGACGACACTAAAAACAACACTGAAACTTTTCATTGAAATACTGGACGAGATTGTGCATCTTCAATGGATTTCTCCTGGTGCTTTTTTTCATCAGTCTTTTCATATTCTTGTTCTCTACTCAGGTGTCTCCTGTTCCTTTGGTGATGTCTGCTGTACACACATGGCATCATACACTTGAGCAAAGTGTGATACCACCGTTTGTTCTTCTCCTAAAATAAAGATGAACATTGACAAAAGTCAGAAGCACTCTTTTCTTTGACAGACGAACAAAACAATGCAAGAATAACCATACTCTCTGTTCCTTACTCATTTCTACCTACCTGTTTGACCACTTTGTCTGCTTCAGTCAGGACAGGGTTTTGGGGCTGACTCTGAGCAATCTGAGAAGAGCTCTGTGATCTTCTCCCCTACATTGGCTACATTGTGCTGTGTTTGAAATCCAGGGATCGCCTCCAGTAAGTTCCTCAGTCCTTTTTGGGACATGAAAGCGTAGAATCATTTTGTGACTACATTTCATTGTCATGCACTGATATGTTCTGGTTTGTGTTCGATTACTGCTAGGCGTTCAAGTACTTTCTTTTTGTTCTAGATTGGCAGTGTTTGATATGGTAGGAACTTGTCATATTCTCAACTTATTTTCTCTATGAGACTCTGAATGCTCTGTAAACATACTATTTTAGCAATTCTTAGAAATCTGAAAGCAGTGTTACCTGTATCATTTTTTGTCTTGGTAGTAGTATTGCAGCTCCAACATCAGCACTTAAATAATGGTTTGTGATGTTACTTGTCCTTGGAGTTAGTATACTCCTGAGAAGTCAAGAGAAATCTTACGTAAGCATTAATTATGTTTCACTTTTGAAAGCAAAGTACGTGTCAAGTACTTTGAAGGCATTTGTTGATACTTTTAAGCACTTTCGTTGATTATTATTATCCTTCAATTAGTTATTACAAGTCCAACATTCTCTACATGATCTCACTCCATATTCAGAATGTGGGAATACAGTTGTTTTAAGGAAATGCCACTGAATAGATAGTAGCTGCACTCTACAAAGATGAATTTGCTAATTAATCAGTCAGGGACACAGCTTATACTTCAGTAGTCTTAGATCATTTAATGATGATTATTGTACTTTATAACTAGCAAAATCCCTATATCCTGTTCATTGCCCCTTTTTCAGTCATGTGGATTGACTTATGCCTGAAGTGGTTAATTCTCACCTTGACATCTCATAGAACAACTGAATCTCTACCAAGGGTGAATGTGTCCTTCCTCTTAATGTCTAAAAGAAAAGGTTAAAATTCATTGAAGCAAAATGCAACAACCCAAAATGTTGGGGAGGTCGTTTCCACAGTTATTTCATATGACAGTGCTTGGAGTGAAACTACATGACCATGGTGAAGAAGTAAAAACACTTTACCTTGTTCCTCCTGACTGATGTCCTTATGCGTGTTTTGCACAGTTGAGCGTTTTGTGTCTTGTCGTCTGTGTAGGCAACAGCCCTCTTCCCTGGGATAGAACTAGATTATATTTAGACACGTTAATTTGACTTCTCCATTGCTCACATTGATGTGGATATGATTATAATGCTCTGTTTTGTGGGCTTCCCAAGAAAACAATAAATCCCTTACTACTTGTTCGAAATGCAGTAGCACAGATCCTAACAAATACAAGAAAGAGAATATCATTCCTGTTTTGAAAAAACTTCACTGGTCACCTGTATTATCTAGGATAAATTTGAAAGTTCTTTTACTTGTTTTTAAAGCTTTAAGCAACCTAGCACGTCTGTACCTTACTGAATGTCTGTCTTCATATGTTCCTATACGTGACCTGAGATCTGCACATACTGGCCTACTGCAAATACCACATGTGAAATGCAGAAAGAGTGGAGAGGCTGCTTTTTTTTTTATGCTTCTAAATTATGAAACTCACTTCCACTTTTTATTAGGCAGTCAAGCTCGGTACATTGTTTTAAAAAACATTTGAAAATGTTGCTTTTAGTTAAAGTGGTTCTTTGTTCTTTCTATTTATGTTTCTTTTTTTAGTTCTCTTTTATTGTTCTTATTTTATTACGACTTTCCTAATTTTTATTTATTTAATTGACATGTATGTTGCTTTACTGTATTGCTGTATTTTCCTTTACAACTGAAAGTATATCTCTCAATTTTAATATTTTATTTTTACGCTTGGTTTTTAAAGCACCAAAGCACTATTTGAATGAAAGGTGCTCTATAAATAAAGTTTATTATTATTATTTTTAATATTATTATTATACTTTGTTACATTTTTGGTTAGGACAAAGATTCTAGTAGAGGTGGCCTCTTTTACCCCGTTCCAAAAAATTGGAAAACTACCTTCAGAATACACTGACAATGACCATCTACTGTCTCCTCTAACTGTGTATTGTCATCATGCATATCTTGTGTATTATTTATTGTAGTTCGTTTTGTCATTCTGTAAAGAAGCCACCTTTCAAGGCACTATATAAAATAATGTTTGTTATTATTATTTACATTTTTCATCGTAAAATCTGGCGAAGAGTCTTAAGAAAATATCAAAGAACACGTTGCTCTTACCTTTCCATTCCAGGAAATGCCCTCAGCTCGGATTGCAGAGATTGACCTCTCTGTCTCAAATTCTGAGAAACATAGACTCGATTGAAAAATGACCATTTCCTAAGATTCACATAACATCACCAGTCAACATTTGCCACTTGACATCAATAGAAACCATAGAGTACATGACATTTCCAATCAGTTTCCTTTCAAGGTACAATACCAATCGCCTTGCAAGAAGAGTTATACTGCGGTAGATAAATATTACAAATGTCAGATACACGCAGAGTTGTTTGGATTACTATGAAAAGATTGGCAAATATATTTATGTTCATTATATTTCTTGGAGTGACAGAGCTAAAGAGAAAAAAATACTTACCTTTATCTCTGCAGACAGGATCGCAAGGGATTCCCTTATACTGGGTTCCTATATAACAAATAATACATTATTCAAAAAACATGCTATTTCTCTGTCCATTGGCAGCATGATTGTTTATCATTACAGTTTTAGTTAGCTTTAATTTTGTAAACCCCAAGTAAACATAGTTTGTGCCTTTCTCTGAACTTTTTGGCATTTCAATTCAGTTGTTTGTAAGCTTATTTTACAGTTGCTAGGTTGATGAAGTTCCTGAACTGTGCAGTATTTCTTTTGAGTTTGGTGCGAATCATATTCTAGCGGTTGGGGGAAAAAAGCACAGGTACCATCCCACCATTAAACCCTGAAACTTACCTTAGCCGATTCTTCAACTAAACCAGACGTTAACTAAGTGTTACATATGTTTCAAAATGTGTATTTTAACAAACACAACTGAAGTTCTGTTGTCTCCTTGGAGACACCTGGAACTGGTGTGATGCTGGTTCAATGACACCATTCGTTCTAAATGTAAATGCAGGTATTGGCACAACATAGTAAATTGATGTAAAGTTATGGATCCATTTATGATTTTCACTCAGTTTGAAAGAGTTCCTGTTGTGTGGTTAAACTTTGTGTTACGGAGGGTTAACTGGGGTTCTGGCTACTAGTTAGGCTTGGTCATTCAGTCATCTGGTTCATGAAATAGGAAGCTAAGAGATCTGTGTTTTAGTTTTACTTTTTGTTTTTGTTCCATAGAATAAGAAATGTTTCATTAATATTAGTAATAGAGTAGCTGTTTCTCTAAACAGTGTGTGTCAGTTTGCACTGCAGGTGTGCCAGGTAGAGACCATTTAAGAACCAAAAAATATGCTGTCATTTACTGCCGTGGGTAGTTTCTGTTAACCTTGTCTCTCACTCACTTTGATGAGCAAAATGTTCATACATAAAGCATACATTTCTGATTGGTCAGAAGAAGCTTCTTAACATATAAGGTATAAACAAAGTCAGAAAGTTAGGCACTTAGGTCAGCCTTAGGCAGTTAACCAAGACCATAATCCGATATGAAGCTATTCCCTTTCATGTTGCTAAATCACATGTAGGATACATGAGTTACACCTCCACTTAAGAGACCTTAAAGAGACCTTGGCCAGCCAGGAGTGTAAAAAAAACGTAAAACAGTTCTTGAGGACCTAATTGTTAACTCTTAACAGGCAAAGGTTCCTTCAGTCCTATGAGAAATATTTTAGAATTGAACTAAAGTGTGTTTCCGATACAGGAGCATATGTCTGTCAGGGCCTGTTGGAGAGGCCCTGCATGAGAACCCCTGGCTGCAGTTCCACATCCCCCTGAAAGTAAATAGAGCCATAAGCACGGAGCTAAGGACACTGCTCCAGGACATGCTGGCTGTCGATCCTGACCAGCGACCAGAAGCCATCCAGCAGAAGAAGCAAGTCAGGCAAGCCATGGCACGAGAGAAAACATCTTTGTAGTACGCTGGGCAAACGTCCCGAGATCGAATTCTTCCGCGACGGGGGTACCTTTAAAGCGGAGACGACGGCACCGAAAATTTTTAGCGCGCCCTCTCTTTAAAGCCCTGGCCAAATACGAAGACAGTACGTACAGTTATAATTCAAACGGAATTAAAAACTACACATCCCAGTTACCATGGTGGTGCTTGTGATCATTGCGTTTAACCAACGAAACAGGGCGAAAAACCAGTCACATGACTTTGGGGCAGAGTTTCGAAAGCTTAACCTATCAGCAACAAAGCGAAATTTACACGATAGGCTACCTCAAACTGTCAGTTACACGACTGTGTATGTCGCTTAAGCCACTCCTATTTGGCATTTTAGTTATGGAGGCGAGAAGACGCCCCCCCCCCCCTCTCTGGGTGTCTGATTTGCCGCCATGTTTAACCGTCCGTGTCCGAATCGCAGTAGCTACGCGTATGAAATAAAGTTCATCCCAGCTACAAAACATATATATTTTTGTGGTAAGAGGGCGCAAAACATCAGTATTTACTGCTATTAATTACTGTACGATTTATAGTTGAAATCTGAGCCTAGATATAAAGTAAGATATAAAGTTAAAATCTCGACAAAGCAATGAAGGAAATACAGAGAAAAGAAATCCTTTCTGACATCTAAAATCAGTTTCGATCAAGGTCTCTAAAACGAACAAGAAAAAGAGGATTTTCGGAGGGCAATTACGCTGTGTTTATATAGGATAAGTGATCTATGAGCAATCTAATTTCTTGTTCGTTTAAAACAGTGAAATGTCAGCTGCAAAAGATCGCACCAGAAACAGCACTCTCTCTGCCTGTCATAGACGTTCAGGAAAGGTTGAATGAAGTCATGTTAAGAACAATAATTCGGTGATCAATAATAACAGTTGTAGGACAAGAAACAAAAGATAATGAAAACTTCTTTAGGCTAAAACTCAAGTTCATTCTACAAATTAAGGCAAATGAAAATTCAGGATGTTAAAGTGCTAGAGGTGTAAAAAATACAAAAATGCACATGAGTAAAAAGTTTTAGAAATGGAGCAGGTGTTGCTTTGAAATAAGCAAACAGAAAAAAAGCCATGACTAAAGTGCAGAAGAGGGATGCAGGAACACTTGCTTAGATATACAAAAAAAATCACAAAAAGGTGTATGTTACAAAAGAACATGCAAACATGTTCATCATGTACATCAATTTCCCTTCACGATCAATAAAGTCTTATCTATAAACATGAAACAGAGTGAGGAATCAGAAAATTAGCATGCATAAAAAACAGCAATTCTGTCAATAAGCCCTAAATGAATTAATAGCAACCATGGTTTCAAGGAGGGCTTCTCAGATAGTTGGGCATTCAGGTAGATTGCCAGGTGAAAGGATTTGTAAACATACTTTGTTAAAGCAAGTCAGTTTTTTCTAAAACACATAAAATACATTTTTCCAAGAACGTTTAGCCTTTGTCACTAATGAAACCACTAAATAAAGACATAAATATAGAAATCTTAAGATTTTGTTATACAATGTTGGTAGCAGGATGAACTGTGCTAAGTGTATATTTTGTCGCAGCTTTGCTGCAAGATGTTAACAGTGAAAAAAGGTATTTAGAAATGAGTTATTTCAAGAAGAAAATGTTCAGAATAATTGCAAATCTAGCAGGATAGAGAAAGCACAGAAAACAGGCAGTTAGATTGATCAGATTAGTATGAAAAGTTATTTAGCAAAGGGAATGAGAAGAGTGACAAACTAGTATGCTTTAGATCTTTTTATCTGGACCAGGGAAAACTGATCATGTTTCTCTATAACAATAATAAAAAACTTTATTTGATATATCAACATTAAAGGTGGCATCTCAAAGCAATACAGTAGATGTAAAAACAGATAAAAGGACCACAGATGACAAAGTAAATACATATAAGAAAGACAAGCAGTTAGAGGTGCTACCAAAATTAGAAAATGAAGCAGATACAGACACTAAGTCTTCTGAAAAGAAAGGTTCTGAGGTTAGATTTAAATGCACTCAGGGTACGTGACTGATATCACTGGGAATACAAATTGAGAGCTCTGGGGTGCAGCTAGAGAAAACCCTGTCACCCACAGAATGTAGATGTTCTTGAGGACAGCTAGAAGACCAGAGTCAGACGGACAAAGGTGGGGAGTAGACAGATAATAAGCCATATACTGTAGGTACTGAATGAGGATGAGGATTTTGAAGTTGACTCGAAACCTGATAGGTAACCAATGCAAGGACTTGAAAACAGGTGTAATGCATCCCTGATAGGATTCTCGCTGTCATATTCTGAACATATTGAAGATTGCTCAGAGTGGATTTAATTTCCCCAGTGAACAGGATGTGCATTTATTAATTCTAGAAAAAAAAGCCTTTCTTGATTTCTCTAGTTCTTAGTTTCTCTAGTTCCCTTTAAAATAAACTATTATTCCACAATGCAGAGTATTATATGGACAGTATTTACACATGATATTGTGATTTAAAGAAATGAACACAAGCAGCTTTTCGAGATTTAAGTGTTGGCTGAGTTATTGCAGGATAAAAAACTAGAGATGTTGGTAAGAAGATAATTTTGGGATAGCTGAGGAATACACTGATAACAAGAACACTTCCTAATGGGGTTAGGCATACTTTTGATGAAGATGATGAAGTTAACAGACTGTATGTTTACATAGATACTGAAATGAGGATTGTATTTTAGATTTTGTGTAGTTGCTAGCATTGAACTGTGTGTTGGATGCACATGAATTGAAGAAATGGGCAAACATCGCTGATGCGGATCCACAGAGCCAGCATATTAAGATGTTTATAATTAGAGGCAATTTGTTTAAATAACTAGGTATGGATACTGATGTGCAAGAGAGGTGGAAAGGCTGTTTACTTAAGCCAGCACTATAAAATATTTTATTCTCAGTGAGATGCTGCCATTTCATAGTGGGTTTCTAACACTGAGTATAGTTCAATCCACACAGTGCCTTTACTTCCATCCATTTCTAATCTCTTTATCCAGTACAGAGGATTAGGAGCCTATCCCAGTAAGCAACGGACACAAGGCAGAATACACCCTGGACATAGCGCCAGTCCATCACAGGACAGACAGACACAAACACACACACACCAGGGCCAGTTTTCCCATAAACCAATTAACTTACCAGTATGTTTTGGAGTGCGAGAGGGAGTCATATCACACATATGGAGAAAAACCATGTAACCCAGAGAGAACATGCAAACCCCACACACACAGGATGGCAGGAATTGAATGTAGGACCCCAGTGCTCCAAGATAGCAATGCTAACCACTTTGCCACCATTATAAATGGATGGATATCTTAGTTATCTTTCTAGTTCACAGGTTTGCATGCATAATTTAATTTTGAAAGGCGCAGAGACATCAGGTACTACTGTTGTATTTATGAAAAAGAAACAAAACAAAAAGCATACTAACAACTGTGCCATCCTACTCTTTAGTTAATACAATTTATTATTTATAAACAGTTAACATTGTTAGCAAAATATTTTGAATTATATTTAGTCAGATTTAATGTATATTTGAACAATGAAAATATATTTTTACAAGATGTGGGGGAAAGTGCAACAACTTATTACAGTGCTAAATTTAATATTGATTGCTAATAGTTTATCCTAACACCTAACTTTCTTAATTAGGTGTAATTAAAACAGTGAACTAAGTGTAACATACCATTCAGAAATACAATCGAGAATAGTTTTGTGGTGTTTGTATGGAAGAAACGTTTCTAAAATGTATAACGTAACAAATTTAAAGACGATTAAATTCTGTAATCTTTCCACTTGTAATGTCATTAGACAGAACAAGAAGTTTCTGCTTTGTCTAAGGATGGTATCAAAAAGTAGTCTAGGTGGTGAGAAAGCTGTGCTTAATGATAATTAAGTGACTTAAAAGTAAAAAGAGATGGTTCATATTGCTTGATTAATTTTAAAAACTAAGTTATAAATGCAGACGCGACCGCTGCCATAAGCGCTCCAGGCAGTAGAACGTTCGTTCTGCACTGCTGAGCTCCGCGCCTCCTCCCTCTCTCGGTGCCGCGCCCCTCTCTGGCGGAGCGCAGTGGGCGGTACGCTATTTTCAGAGCCTCTGATTGGGAAAAAAAGACCTGCTGATGAGTTTCACACAACAGGAAGAGAAAAGAATGGAATTTTTTCTCTTCGAAACGTGTGTTGTCTTTATGAAATTCGTGTATTTTAAACGTTTAATTAAGAAGTAAAAACCTTACAGCGTACACAGAGATTCTGAGCTGATCACGAGGAAGAAAAATCACCCATTTTTCGCGCATAAAAAGTGGTTTTTAACTCTCGTAACCCATTTTTATAGGGTTTAAAGTCGTGCAATGTCTAAGTTAAGCAGGAACACATCATTATATCTCATTTTTTATTTCTTTTTAAAAAAATTTAAAAATCGTTTGCCCAGCCTATTTGTAGTGACTGATAGCAAGATGTCCGTGACCAAGGGCAATTCGTCTGAGTAAAGTCTGATTTCATTTTTATGTCCCGAAAGGCCACTGCCTTTGTGCTGTAGATTTCTGATTTAGACGGGCATTTCTATGGACAACTTTGACTTTTCTGTGGGTCCAATGAAAATAAGTTTTTTAACTTATTCTTTGTTACAGTTTTCGAAAGTTTAAAGACATTCACTGAGTTGACGATAAAGGAAAAGTTTCATCTTTCACCTCTTGGAAGGTAGGCCGGTCAGAGGTACAATATATGTCTTCATGTCTTCATCCTCCATGTTTGTAACTACAGGTTTCACAGTGTTGAGCTAAGACACAAAAACACCTACAAATGGCAGTTCCAAATGTATCAAATGTATAAACCTGGGCTGAAAAAGTGTGTACAGTATATACTCTGTGTAGGTCTGATAAAAGTATTCGAGTCAAAGTGTCATATGGATACAAATTCTCATGATTTTGTATTGTGTGTTTTTTCTCTGTTCTGCTTTATTGAAAGAAATCAGATGCTCTTCCTGAAACTTACCTTAGCTGATTCTTCAGCTAAACCAGACAGACTTCTCAAATTCTCAAATATTATCAAATCTTGTTGGTACAGAGGTGGTGGAGCCCTATACCAACAGACTCACAGCTGAAATTGCTGTGAAAAGGGCTTCTACCAAATATTAACATGTGGGTGAAAATGTATACAATTCTAATATTTCCTTTTTTCCCATTGAAAGTATAACATATGTGGTGTGAGAAAGAGGTCCTCATTTAATTGCATGAAACTCTGGCACTGGCGCAACAAACTGAACAAAGTTCAAGGGGGTATACGCTTTCTGTAGACACTTTATTTCCTCTTTTTCCATACTCTAACAAATGATTTGGGAAACCTGTGGGACACTGGAGGTCATTATACATGAGCCTCTTTCTGCACCTTTTAAGCCATTGAAACCTAGTTGCCTTGTTACAAGGTCTAATATTACAGTAGGTGTGGTTTCCGTCTCCTAATTTCCGAGAATGATCAAATTGGGGAATAAGTTGTAGGGAATACCACTCTTGCACTTCTAAGAAAAGACTATCTCAAATGAAACTCGCTATAGAAAGACATCTTGTTGAAAAATTCTTCATTTTTTGTAATTTCTAAAGAAAAAACATTCATCAAGTCCTTCACAAATGTTTTGTTTGTGACTTTCTCTGTTGTTCCCTTTCACACTCAACTGAACTATGAGTTATGTCTTGTAAACGTAATCAAACATTTCACTTAGGTGTGTGGGTTAACACAAACCCATATTGTATGAAACATTCAGTTTTTCATTCACGTTTTTTCTAACAATTGCATCCATGCTAGGACTACAGTAAACAACACTTTTTACTAAAGTAAATGAAATTGTTCATTAAACAAGACACATTGTTTTGAATGTATGCAATATGACGACACTAAAAACAACACTGAAACTTTTCATTGAAATACTGTACGAGATAAACAACTGTGCATATTCAATGGATTTCTCCTGGTGCTTTTTTTCATCAGTCTTTTCATATTCTTGTTCTCTACTCAGGTGTCTCCTGTTCCTTTGGTGATGTCTGCTGTACACACATGGCATCATACACTTGAGCAAAGTGTGATACCACCGTTTGTTCTTCTCCTAAAATAAAGATGAACATTGACAAAAGTCAGAAGCACTCTTTTCTTTGACAGACGAACAAAACAATGCAAGAATAACCATACTCTCTGTTCCTTACTCATTTCTACCTACCTGTTTGACCACTTTGTCTGCTTCAGTCAGGACAGGGTGCTGGGGCTGACTCTGAGCAATCTGAGAAGAGCTCTCTGTGATCTTCTCCCCTACATTGGCTACATTGTGCTGTGTTTGAAATCCAGGGATCGCCTCCAGTAAGTTCCTCAGTCCTTTTTGGGACATGAAAGCGTAGAATCATTTTGTGACTACATTTCATTGTCATGCACTGATATGTTCTGGTTTGTGTTCGATTACTGCAGGCGTTCAAGTACTTTATTTTTGTTCTAGATTGGCAGTGTTTGAGATGGTAGGAACTTGTCATATTCTCAACTCTGAATGCTCTGTAAACATACTATTTTAGCAATTCTTAGAAATCTGAAAGCAGTGTTACCTGTATCATTTTTTGTCTTGGTAGTAGTATTGCAGCTCCAACATCAGCACTTAAATAATGGTTTGTGATGTTACTTGTCCTTGGAGTTAGTATACTCCTGAGAAGTCAAGACAAATCTTACGTAAGCATTAATTATGTTTCACTTTTGAAAGCAAAGTACGTGTCAAGTACTTTGAAGGCATTTGTTGATACTTTTAAGCACTTTCGTTGATTATTATTATCCTTCAATTAGTTATTACAAGTCCAACAATCTCTACATGATCTCACTCCATATTCAGAATGTGGGAATACAATTGTTTTAAGGAAGTGCCACTGAATAGATAGTAGCTGCACTCTACAAAGATGAACTTGCTAATTATTCAGTCAGGGACACAGCTTATAATTCAGTAGTCTTAGATCATGTAATGATGATTATTGTACTTTATAACTAGCAAAATCCCCATATCCTGTTCATTGCCCCTTTTTCAGTCATGTGGATTGACTTATGCCTGAAGTGGTTAATTCTCACCTTGACATCTCATAGAACAACTGAATCTCTACCAAGGGTGAATGTGTCCTTCCTCTTAATGTCTAAAAGAAAAGGTTAAAATTCATTGAAGCAAAATGCAACAACCCAAAATGTTGGGGAGGTCGTTTCCACAGTTATTTCATATGACAGTGCTTGGAGTGAAACTACATGACCATGGTGAAGAAGTAAAAACACTTTACCTTGTTCCTCCTGACTGATGTCCTTATGCGTGTTTTGCACAGTTGAGCGTTTTGTGTCTTGTCGTCTGTGTAGGCAACAGCCCTCTTCCCTGGGATAGAACTAGATGATATTTAGACACGTTAATTTGACTTCTCCATTGCTCACATTGATGTGGATATGATTATAATGCTCTGTTTTGTGGGCTTCCCAAGAAAACAATAAATCCCTTACTACTTGTTCGAAATGCAGTAGCACAGATCCTAACAAATACAAGAAAGAGAATATCATTCCTGTATTGAAAAAACTTCACTGGTCACCTGTATTATCTAGGATAAATTTGAAAGTTCTTTTACTTGTTTTTAAAGCTTTAAGCGACCTAGCATGTCTGTACCTTACTGAATGTCTGTCCTTACATGTTCCTATGCAGATGCAGCCATTCAAAGTGCGCGGTACAGACACGTACCGGAGGTAATTGGCTACGGCGTCGTGCATCGTGACGCGCGATGACGCAAAATACCACGGTACGTGAGTGGTTGACCGACAGGGGCACTCGTGGTCCGTTGGTCTGTCGTAGAAAGATTTACTGTAAACGTCTTTACTGTGCCCGTTGTAGATATTGAATTTTACCACTGAAGGGAAATCTTAGTAGCTGAGCATAAAAAGAATAGGAGCATACTGTAACGCGTGTGAAAGCCATAAACGATATTAATTTTGGAACATAAACATACAGTATATAGCTGGTCTTGGTACTTTAAAGAAAAAAATACACACCAGTATTCCATTTCTCCCTAAACATTGTAAGCTTCGAAGTCTTTAACGTGATACCGGAGTCAACAAGCATACTTTTAGAATTTCATTAAAAGGGAATATAATATGGAATCGCGTATCTAAAGAATTTAATAACGGTATGATTACATCCGTGTGCTGCGACAGGGCTGTGTAGGGCTGTTTCGCCTGCCTGTTCATGCGAGCTGTCTTGTAGCCTACTGGTCTAGGTGCGTGACTACCAACTGGTAGGTTGTGTGTTCAAATCCAGCTGGTGCTGGACTTTTCATTTTTATTTATTTATTTTTTAATCGCGTAACATAAACATATTATTGTATGCAATCTGTACTGTATACAGTATGTATATGTATATTTAATGTCTTAACTGTGCCCGTTTAATTGAATTTAAAAAAATTATTTAACAGGAACATTAAGCTGTTTACATCTTCTGCCTGAGAACAGTCACCCGTTGCTACGCAACGCAGAATGGTGATTGGCTGACACCATCTGACACCCCTCTGATTGGAGAAAAAAGACGTGCTGGTTTGCTATACATACTTTACCAGGAAGAGGATTTCTTTCTATTCAAAACGTGTATTTTAAAAGTTTAAGAAGTAAAAACCTTACAGCGTACACAGATTTCTAAACTGATCAGGATCGTTATCTTTGTCTTATACATAATAATGTTCACCGCTCTGTCCAGCAAATTAATAATAAACTTTATTTTATATAGCGTTTTAAACGAATAAGTAATTAGATTGCTCATAAACCTAATCACTTGCTTTTTCTTTTTATTTAGGCTCAGATTTCAACTATAGATCGTATTATAAATAACCATAATAACAACCAACCAACAAAAACAACCATATAAACATAATACCAACCAAAAACATAGATAACGACCACAATACAAAATCAAATATATCAAACCATTTTACTCCCGCAAAGTCCCCCAATTATCATAATCCCGCCCCTTATGCAAAACCAAACCTTCCTCCCATCCCAGTTTATCCTGTTTATCATAAACAAAATCCACCTCAATTTTCAACATACAGCATTACACAAAATCAATACCTCAACACTCCATACTCAACAACGATAATTCACAAACAGCCAGAACATGTAACTACACATTCCCAAACAGACCTAATTTCCATAGCCCCACCCCTTATGCAAAACCAACATCCCTCCCCTGTTCTCTCCCTCCCCTGGCGGTTGTAATTGTTTTTCTTTTCAAATAAATTTTAGCAAAGTCATGTATTTTAAAAATCTTAAGATTTTCATATTTATGTCTTTATTTAGTGGTTTCATTAGTGACAAAGGCTAAACTTTCTTGGAAAAATGTCTTTTATGTAAACCATGTTTGCTAAACCATTCAGGGCTAAAATATGTTCATTGTCTTCTAATGAAAGAAGGGTTCCTTTCGCCGTAGTCGGGAGCCTAGCCTTTAACTAGTAAGTACTGTACTTACTGGGTTTTTGAGGGGGGGGAGGTGTCTTTCGCTGGAAATCTCGCCTCCTACTTTGAAAATACCCGTGAAACCGGTTCAATTCGTCACAGCCAGCACTCCTGCAGAGAGGGGGGTTGTACTTGCAGTGTATACAGTACACGCGTTATGCTCTTCGTTAATGTCTAAGCCGGAACATATCATTATATCTCATTTTGTATTTCTTAAAAAAAAATCGTTTTCCCAGCCTAACAGTATTGTTTTTAACCTGTAAAGCGCTTTGAGGAGCCACCTTTAAAGGCGCCATATACAATTAAGTTCATTATTATTACTATTGTAAATTTGCTGGACAGAGAGGTGAACATTATTACACAGAAGACAAAGATAGCGATTTACGTTGCATTGTGTATCGTGCTGCTTTAATACAGTTTTAAATAACTGAAAGTTAAACAGTATCAGCTTTATTTATGGGTTTTAAATAAAGGTGATTTAAACGCGATTGAAATCAATATAAATGTTTATATTGTAACGCATAGGTGACTATTCATTGTTATTAAAATGACTTAAATTCGATCATGTTGTAATATTTAGAAATATACATTTGTTTGGTGCGAGTGAAGTTTTATTTAATCTCTGAGCCATACTGATTCTTCTGGAAGCCAGTTTCCGCCAGGGAGTAAAAAAAAAAAACACACTATGGTATTCTCTCCAATGCAGTGCAGTTAAAAACATACCTCTGATGCTGCTCCTAAATGAATATCGTTTATGACCATCAGAAGCTTTATGCTCCTTTTCTTTTTTCCAGTGGATTGAACAGGGAGAGGTATTTCATGATGTACTTTTCACTGATGAAACAAAAGTGGCTCTGGAACAATTTTCAACCATGTCGTTTTATAAAAAGGGGAGATATGTACATGTTACTGAAGCTAAAAGTTTTACCTTTGTCACTAATGTAACCACTAAATAAAGACATATAGAAATCCCTACGTTACAGACTGTATATGGCTGGTATTGGTGCGTGGTTAAAAAATGGCATAAAAACGACAAAGTGAAGGCTGTGAAAACATTCACAATGTACTTTATGCACAACGCAGAAAATATACCCCCCCCGCCTCAATTCAATTCAAGCTGCTTTATTAGCATGACAAATGGGTACAATCAGTGTTGGGTATTTACTTTGCTTTGAGATGCCACTTTTAAAGGTGATATATAAAATCAAGGCTTTAACTTGCTTTAACTCCGCAAGTCTGAGTTCTTGTGTCTGTCCTATCCGAACCCGAAAGTATTACAATATGTATCTTTATAGCAGGTGGTGTACAGCTTTTTAGTATAGATTACACTTTTCTAAAATGTATTTAAAAAATAAAAACAATTACAATCTAATCTTTCCACGTTTGATCCCAAAATAAATCTAAACGGGGAGAAAGCTATGCTGAAAGTTTATTAAGATACTTAGAAGACAAAGATATCAATTTATGTTGCATTTGTCTGATTGTGAATCAAAAAACACATATATTTAAACCCACATTTGCGATTTAAATCAAAACGTTATTTAAATCAATATAAATGTTTATATTGTAACGCCTAGGTGACTATTCATTGTTATTAAAATGACTTAAATTCGATCGTGTTGTGATATTTAGAAATATAAATTTGTTTGGTGCAAATGAGATTTTATTTAATCTCTGACTCAGTGATGGCCTGGCATGGTGAGGTGCGCTGGCAGCTATGTGGTGTTACACAGTGGTGGCCTGACACGGTGAGGTGCGCTTGCAGCTATGTGACGCAGTGGTGGCCTGACACGGTGAGGAGCCCTGGCAGCTGTATGATGCAGTGGTGGCCTGGCACGGTGAGGTGCGCTGGCAGCTGTGTGATGCAGTGGTGGTCGGGTATGTAGAGGTGCGCTGGCAGCTGTGTGATGCAGTGGTGGCCTGGCCACTGAGACATCAGGTACTACTGTTGTATTTATGAAAAAGAAACAAAACAAAAAACATACTAACAACTGTGCCATCCTACTCCTTAGTTTATACATTTTATTATTCATAAACAGTTAACATTGTTAGCAAAATATTTTGAATTATATTTAACCCTATTTTTTCTTTAGTTTTGTATTTAACTTATTATATGATAGTCAAACTTAATGTATATTTGAACAATGAAAATATATTTTTACAAGATTTTACATTAAGCACTTAAAATTAATATGGTTAATAATAGTAAACTGTAACATGCTGTAACAAGATTGGTTAAACTGCGAAGAAAATCCTTTCAGAGAAAATGTTTCAGGTGTGAAGAACATAGATCTCCAATGCAATTTCAACCAAACCTGTTCCCACACACCCTGCCCCCACTACCATTAGAATATACACAAACATTTTAGCGTTTCATTCTGAGCAGAAGACCCTCACACCTGAAGAGTGCTGGCTGTGACGAATTAAACCGGTTTTACAGGTTTCAATCACAGACCATGTGACATGGGACTCAGTAAACTAACACACAGCGCTACTGGATTTGATAATACCTAACCAAAATCTGCAATATGGAAACAGAACCTGTGTAATTGTTGATAGATGATGTACTCGTAACATTTTTTCAAGACGAACTACAACATTTAAAAAATGACTTGTATGTACTTGATATCTCTAATCAATCCACGGGTTCCAGCACAAAACGAAACTAAAACGCATACCGTTTCGCGCTTCTTATTAGTTGCTCAAAAGTAATTTGACCGTATGAAATGCATAATATAAACCTAGAAACATATACGTGAGCAGTACTTAAGCACTGTAGTATCGGTGTTAAGACATCTCAAGACCGATTCTGGTCGTAATGAAACCATGTTTCGTGTATGTTTTCTTTTCCATCTTGAAATAACTCATTTCTAAATACCTTTTTCACTGTTAACATCTTGCAGCAACTTTGCGACAAAATATACACTCTGACAGTTCATCCTGCTACCAACATTAAATAAAACAAATCTTAAGATTTCTATATTTATGTCTTTATTTATTGGTTTCATTAGTGACAAAGGCTAAACTTTCTTGGAAAAATGTATTTTATGTGTTGCGGAAAAAACTGACTTGCTTTAACAAAATATGTTTACAAATCCTTTCACCTGGCATTTTCGTAGTTAGAAATTATGGAACGCTCTGTTAAAAGAAAGGGAGTTTTTATGTCCGTTGCAGTTCTTTTGCAACATGAATATAATTATATCGTTATTAATTTCTTGAGATACGCGATTCCATATTATATTCCCTTTTAATCAAATTCTAAAAGTATGCTTGTTGACTCCGGTATGACGTTAGTTAAAGACTTCGAAGCTTACAATGTTTAGGGAGAAATGGAATACTGGTGTGTATTTTTTTCTTTAAAGTACCGAGACCAGCCATATACTGTATGTTTATGTTAAGATTTCCCTTCAGTGGTAAAATTAGATATGAATATTCAATACTTAAACGGGCACAGTTAAGACATTAAATATACATATACATATTGTATACAGTACAGTTTGCATATGGTAATATGTTTATGTTACGCGATTAAAAAATAAATAAATAAAACTGAAAGGTCCAGCACCAGCTGGATTCGAACACACAACCTGCCAGTTGATAGTCACGCACCTAGACCAGTAGGCTACAAGACAGCTCGCATGAACGTGCAGGCGAAACAGCCCTACACAGCCCTGCCACAGTACACGGATATAATCATACCGTTATTAAATTCTTGAGATACGCGATTCCATATTATATTCCCTTTTAATCAAATTCTAAAAGTATGCTTGTTGACTCCGGTATCACGTTAGTTAAAGACTTCGAAGCTTACAATGTTTAGGGAGAAATGGAATACTGGTGTGTATTTTTTTCTTTTCATGATAGGTGTCGCATTTTAAATCATTTTCGTAGTTAGAAATTATGAAACGCCCTGTTAAAAGCAAGGAAGTTTTTTATGCCCGTTGAAGTAAAACAAAATGCCTGACAAAGTATGGCTTGGACAGATTCCAAGTGCTTGTACAAATGTACTAAAGAAATTATACTTTGAGTATACAGCTTGTCCAAAGTCATCCATTATTAATACTATTAGTAATATCTTCAGTAAAGGCTTTGATGGATAAATATTTCTGATAAAGGTAGGTTGTGTACCTTTGTCCAACTGAGCAATCTTGCTTTCATAAAATATACCAACATTTTAATGACTGATGATTAATATGCTGTAATACACAGTTCAAAATTAAAGGCTCAAATGCTGTACATGAGAGGTTAAGCTCCCCCTGGCGGTTTTACAAGGCGACCCCGGATAGTTAGTCACGTGACACACGTGAACTGTGTGATACCCCAGTGGGCGTTGCGGTATGCCGCAAAATACCTCACCCATTTTGAATAGCTGCATCTGCACGTGACCTGAGATCTGCACATACTGGCCTACTGCAAATACCACATGTGAAATGCAGAAAGAGTGGAGAGGCTGCTTTTTGTTTTTATGCTTCTAAATTATGAAACTCACTACCACTTTTTATTAGGCAGTCAAGCTCGGTACATTGTTTTAAAAAACATTTGAAAATGTTGCTTTTAGTTAAAGTGGGTCTTTGTTCTTTCTGTTTATGTTTCTTTTTTTAGTTCTCTTTAATTGTTCTTATTTTATTACGACTTTCCTAATTTTTATTTATTTAATTGACATGTATGTTGCTTTACTGTATTGCTGTATTTTCCTTGACAACTGAAAGTATATCTCTCAATTTTAATATTTTATTTTTACGCTTGGTTTGTAAAGCACCAAAGCACTATTTGTATGAAAGGTGCTCTATAAATAAATTTTTGGTTAGGACAAAGATTCTAGTAGAGGTGACCTCTTTTACCCCGTTCCAAAAAATTGGAAAACTACCTTCAGAATACACTGACAATGACCATCTACTGTCTCCTCTAACTGTGTATTGTCATCATGCATATCTTGTGTATTATTTATTGTAGTTGGTTTTGTCATTCTGTAAAGAAGCCACCTTTCAAGGCACTATATCAAATAAAGTTTGTTATTATTAATTAACATTTTTAATCGTTAAATCTGGTGAAGAGTCTTAAGAGAATATCAAAGATCACGTTGCTCTTACCTTTCCATTCCAAGAAATGCCCTCAGCTCAGATTACAGAGATTGACCTCTCTGTCTCAAATTTTGAGAAACATAGACTCGATTGAAAAATGACCATTTCCTAAGATTCACATAACATCACCAGACAACATTTGCCACTTGACATCAATAGAAACCATAGAGTACATGACATTTCCAATCAGTTTTCTTTCAAGGTGCAATACCAATCGCCTTGCCAGAAGAGTTATACTGCGGTAGATTAAATATTACAAATGTCAGATACACGCAGAGTTGTTTGGATTACTATGAAAAGATTGGCAAAATAAATTTATGTTCATTATATTTCTTGGAGTGACAGAGCTAAAGAGAAAAAAATACTTACCTTTATCTCTGCAGACAGGATCGCAAGGGATTCCCTTATACTGGGTTCCTATATAACAAATAATACATTATTCAAAAAACATGATATTTCTCTGTATATTGGCAGCATGATTGTTTATCATTGCAGTTTTAGTTAGCTTTAATTTTGTAAACCCCAAGTAAACATAGTTTGTGCCTTTCTCTGAACTTTTTGGCATTTCAATTCAGTTGTTTGTAAGCTTATTTTACAGTTGCTAGGTTGATGAAGTTCCTGAACTGTGCAGTATTTCTTTTGGGTTTGGTGCGAATCATATTCTAGCGTTTGGGGGAAAAAAGCACAGGTGCCATCCCACCATTAAACCCTGAAACTTACCTTAGCCGATTCTTCAACTAAACCAGACATGTTAACTAAGTGTTACAGTATGTTTCAAAGTGTGTATTTTAGCAAACACAACTGAAGTTCTGTTGTCTCCTTGGAGACACCTGGAACTGGTGTGATGCTGGTTCTATGACATCATTCGTTCTAAATGTAAATGCAGGTATTGGCACAACATAGTAAATTGATGTAAAGTTATGGATCCATTTATGATTTTCACTCAGTTTGAAAGAGTTCCTGTCGTGTGGTTAAACTTTGTGTTACGGAGGGTTAACTGGGGTTCTGGCTACTAGTTAGGCTTGGTCATTCAGTCATCTTCTTCATGAAATAGGAAGCTACAGATCCAGCCATTCAAAATGCGCGATACAGACACGTACCGGAGGTAATTGGCTACGGCGTCGCGCATCGTGACGCAAGATGACGCGGGGTACCGCGGTATGTGATTGGTTGAGCGACAGGGGCACTCGTGGTCCGTTGGTCTGTCCTAGAAAGACTTACAGTAAATGTCTTTCCTGTGCCCGTTGTAGATATTGAATTTTACCACTGAAGGGAAATCTTAGTAGCTGAGCATAAAAAGAATAGGAGCATACTGTAACACGTGTGAAGGCCATAAACGATATTAATTTTGGAACATAAACATACAGTATATGGCTGGTCTTGGTACTTTAAAGAAAAAATCCACACCAGTATTCCATTTCTCCCTAAACATTTTAAGCATCGAAGTCTTTAACTAAAGAGATACCGGATTCAACAAGCATACTTTTAGAATTTGATTAAAAGGGAATATAATATGGAATCGCGTATCTAAAGAATTTAATAACGATATGATTATATTCGTTTACTGCGACAGGGCTGTGTAGGGTTGTTTCGCCTCCCTCTTCATGTGACTTTCCCTGTAGCCTACTGGTCTACGTGCCTGCCTAACAACTCACAGGTTGTGTGTTCGAATCCAGCTGGTGCTGGACTTTTCTTTTAACAAACATTTCTTCGAAAAAATAGAATAGCGATATTATGGATAATCAATTGACTTTTATATTTCAAAATATCACAACATGATCGATTCTAAGTCATTTTTGATAACAATGAATAGTCACCTTCTTCCCTTCTGACAACGGTCCCTGCTTCTGCTTCCTGCTTCTATTGTGTGTGTGTGTGCAATAGAGTACATTTTTATAGAGAAATGGAGGCTGGACAGTATGCATTACAATATAAACATTTATATTGATTTAAATCGTGTTCTGATTTAAATCGCAAACGTGTGTTTAATTATGTGTTTTTTAATCATAATCAGGCTAATGCATTTCTACATTTCTGTATGAACCAGCTTAAAGGGCTAAAGACAGCTTGCGTTTAAATTGAGTGTAAGGTAATTTATGCTTCTAAAGTCATGGTCAGCATTTATTATTGTACTGTGCTGTAAACTTGTTCTGTGCCTAGTCACATTATTTTATAGCGTTCTTATAGCATTATCAAATCTGGTGGCGTTGTGTGTTTGTTTCCTGACTCCCATGTCACATGGTCTGTGATTGAATCCCATGGAACTATGACTTTATTTTTTAACAAACTTTTCATAAAACCTCACTCGTACCAAACAAATTCATATTTCTAAATATCACAACATGATCGAATTTAAGTCTTTTTAATAACAATGAATAGTCACCTATGCGTTACAAAATAAATATTTATATTGATTTGAATCGCGTTTTGATTTAAATCGTAAATGCGTGTTTAAATATATGTGTTTAAAGGCGATATACTGTATAAAAGCGCTGATTCTTATGGAGTGTGTTCCGCCGGGGATTCAAAAAATGTATTTTAAATAAGCTGATAAAGCTTAGACTAACTGTATTCTAAACTGTATTACAGCAGAACATTGGACAATGCAACGTAAATTGCAAAAATGCACTTGGAATCTGTCCAAGCCCTCCTACAAAAATTATTTAAACTGCGACACTGATCATTCATCTCTAAATAAACTTTATTTTATATAGTGTTTTAAGCGAATAGGTAATTAGATTGCTCATAAACCTAAACGCTTTTTCTACATAAACACAGCGTGATTGCTCTCTGAAAATGCTTTTCCTTTATATTTAGGCTCAGATTTCAACTATAGATCGTATTATTATAAACTTTCTTGGAAAAATGTATTTTATGTAAACCATGTTTGCTATTAATTCATTTAGGGCTAAAATACGTTCATTGTCTTCCAATCGAGTCGAGTTGACACTGGAAGCTTGCCACACCCGGACTGTTAAACCAACGAATTAGCACGTCAAAGCCCATTGAGGGTTTTGAGCCAGTATTGGCTTTAGTATTAGCCATACAGAACATTAAAGTGCCCCTTTTCCATTCAGCGGGTGCCTGAGCTGCTGTGTCCTATCTTCTGACAGTCACCGTTGTGAATGTCTGTAGAGTGTATCTTATTTTTAGTACTATATTTTTGTATTATATTCCCTATTAATCAAACTCTAAGAGTATCTATCGGCTTGTCCCCTCCTCCCGCCCCTCTCTGTGTACAGTGGAGCCTCCTGTCCAGCCAGCACATGTCCACAGACATTCACAACAGCGACATATCCTAAAACGTTTGCACATATAGTTAAATTATTAGTTGTTTTTCAGGAAGTTAAAAAAAAACACTTGAATTACTTATCCAGTCTCTCGAAATAAAGTTATTTTTCAAGCAATGCAACACACGTCGGGCAATGTGTTTTTTTTTACTCCAACATTGACAGCCACATCTTAAATCTTGTCAGTCAGGTCTTTTTTTCTCTATTTGAATTGTGGTTTACACATCGCATCACTTAAAAAGCTAGAAAGACAGTTTTCGATTCACATTAGCTGGCGAGCCTTGTTAACAAAAAAACTATTAATAATGTAACATGCCACTGTTTGTTCATGAACAAAGTTATATTGAGATTTCCTTAGATACGCGATTAAAAAAAAATAAAAATAAATTGAATCCCCGGCGGAACACATTACAGTATATATCGCCTTTAAAGGTGGCTTCTCAAAACGCTTTACAGGATAAAAACAACAAGAACAGCAACAACAACAATATTGTATTTCATTGCACTTTGAAAACCAAGTGATAACTTAACTATATGCGCAAACGTTTCATATGTTGCTGTTGTGAATGCCTGTGGAGTGTACCTTATTTGCCTTGAGTCCTGGTTATCTCTCTCCCCCTCCTCCCTCTCTCCCTCAATTCAATTCAATTCAAGGTGTTTTATTTGCATGACAGATGGGTACAATCAGTGTTGGGAATGTATATTTTGATATTTACACCCGGCGCGGCACCGAGGGAGCGTCTGCATTTATAACTTAGTTTTTAAAATTAGTCAAGCAATATGAAGCATCTCCTTTTACTTTTAAGTCCCTTAAATACATTGAGCACAGCTTTCTCACCACTTAAGATTGCTTTTTGATACCATCCTTACACAAAGCAGAAACTTTCCGATGACTACAGTACGAGTGGAAAGATTACAGATTTTAATCTTCTTTAATTTTGTTACGTTATACGTTTTAGGAACGTTTCATCGAAACAAACACCACAAAACTATTCTCGATTGTATTTCTGAATGTTATGTTACACCTACAGTAGTTCACTGCTTTAAATACATCGAATTAAGAAAGTTATGTGTAGCACTTTAGATCTTTATTTCTGAACCAGGGAAAATCTGATCATGTTTCTCTATAACAATAATAAAAAACTTAATTTTACATATCACCTTTAAAAGATGCATCTCAAAGCAATACAGTAGATCGAAAAACAAGTAATGTTGTTAGTCAGGCACGTAGACCAGTAGGCTACAGGGGAAGTCACATGAAGACGCAAGCGAAACAGCCCTACACAGCCCTGTCGCAGTACACGAATATAACCATATTGTTATTAAATTCTTTAGATACACGATTCCATCTTATATTAGCAGAAAAGCTTAAAACTACCACTTTTTCACATGCTATTTCACATGTTAGTTAAATACTTCGATGCTTAAAATCGTTAGGGAGAAATGGAATACCGGTGTGTATTTTTCCTTTAAAGTACCGATTCCTGGAATCTGACTGGCTGACACCCTTCTGAAGTGGTTCCATAAAATCTGGTATACGGAAAAGAAAGCGTTGATACATACAAGTATCTTTTAATAAAGTCTTTGCTGTGCTCTTGAGGATCCTTGTGATATTTTGACCTCTAGTTGAATGATAAGTGTCGCATTTTAAATCATTTTCGTAGTTGGAAATTATGAAACGCCCTGTTAAAAGCAAGGAAGTTTTTATGCCCGTTGAAGTAAAACAAAATGCCTGACAAAGTATGGCTTGGACAGATTCCAAGTGCTTGTACAAATGTGCTCAAAAAATTATACTTTCAGTATACAGCTTGTCCAAAGTCATCCATTATTAATACTATTAGTAATATCTTGGGTAAAGGCTTTGATGCATAAATATTTCTGATAAAGGTAGGTTGTGTACTTTTGTCCAACTGAGCAATCTTGCTTTCATAAAATATACCAACATTTGAATGACAGATGATTAACATGCTATAATACACAGTTCAAAACTAAAAGCTCAAATGCTGTACATGAGAGGTTAAGCTCCCGCTGGCGGTTTTACAAGGTGACGCCGGATAGTTTCCGGCAGAGCGTCAAATGACGCGCGATTAACCACGTGACACTGCATGACACCGAGAGACACCACGACACGCCCAGCAGGGTATGCCGCGAAATACCCCACCCATTTTGAATGGCTGCATCTGTACGTACTATGCCTACGTCTGCGAAACACCTGATCATCTAGTCAAAAGATTTCAGTGCTTTGTGTATATTCTAATCGCAGTGGGGACAGGGTGTGTGGGGACAGGTTTGGTTGAAATTGCATTGGGGATCTGTGTTCTGTAAACCTGAAACATTTTTTCTGAAAGTGTTTTCTTCCCAGTTTAGCTGATCTTTTGCTGCCTACACATGCTTACACAGCTCCCTAGGTAAATTATCATACTCGAGTGAGAAAGCTTTAGAGAACTTAACATTTTTATTATCAACAAATTGTAAATAAAACGTTTACATTGGCGTTATTCATTTTTCACTTGAGTGTATGGAGGAGTGTCAGCCGCGTCAGCCTGCCACGTTTCGGCTGTGAATCCTTCTTCAGCTGTGAGGGTCTTCAGCTCAAAATGAAACGTTTAGAGTTTGCAATGTACGGCGCTCTGAACGACTTCAACTTTAATGCAGGAAAAATGGATTTCCCAGAAGCTATACTGATTCCTATGGAAGCCCGTTTCCGCCAGGGAGTAGAAAAAATGCGCCCTGGTATTCTCTGCGATGCAGTGCAGTTAAAACTGTTCACTGTTACTGACCATACTGCCTGCCTGCGGGCACTTTTCCTGTCCGTGGGGGAGGGTGGACTGTCTTTCATTAGAAGGTTAGCCTATTCTACTCGGAGAATGTAGAGGGGGTGGAAAGTGCCCGCGGTCATTTAATTAGTATTACAATTCGCACTGATTCCCCTGCAAAGATATGGACATAAGAATATTCGTGCGTGGTCAAAAAATAACATAAAAACGACAAAGTGAAGGCTGTGAAAACATTCACAATGTGCTGTATACACAAAGCACGTGTTTTCACAACTCGAGGAGGTTTCGTGAAAACTTTATATCGTCACACAAAATAAAGTTTTTTCGTTTACAAAAACGATTACAAAGAATGTGGACCAGGGTAATACTTTGAGTTTACAGCTTGTCCAAGGTCATTCATTATTAATACTGTTAGGGATATCTTTGGTAAAGACTGACAGCAGGAACATTCCTGTTCTTTACTCAGCAGCTTATTAAAAACAGGGTGTTCAAAACGTTTTTTTTACCCAGAAGAGTGACACAGCTTCGCGTTGTGAATCTGTTATTCCGTATTTACAAAGAAAGTGGAATACAGTAATACTACCTGCTATATAGATACATATTTTTAGATATTCAGATCCTTAAATTAATATCATTATTCATTTCTTTAGATACGTGATTCCATACTATATTCCCTATTACAAAACCAATAATTCCGGTCCTGAAATCTGATTGGCTGACACACATTCGAAGAACATACTGTAACACTTAGTTAACATGTCTGGTTTAGTTGAAGAATCGGCTAAGGTAAGTTTCAGGGTTTAATGGTGGGATGGCACCTGTGCTTTTTCCTCCCAACCGTTAGAATATGATTTGCACAAAACCCAAAAGAAATACTGCACAGTTCAAGAACCTACCAACTGTAAAATAAGCTTAAAAACAACTGAACTGAAATGCAAAAAAGTTCAGAGAAAGACACAAAATATGTTTACTTGGGGTTTAAAAAATTAAAACTAACTAAAACATTCCAAACAGAAGCCAGCCTACCTTCTTTTCTTTGTACCTGATAAAGATGAGGATGGCTTTAAAGATACAGCTAAACTTTTGCAGAACCATTCAAGCGCATTGTTACTGTTTGTTGTAGAAGCCAAAAATATGAGAATCTCAAAATCTAAAAATATCATGGCGTCAGAATGTACAACTTTAAAAAAATAAATAATAATAATAATAATAATAAACATTAATTTATATAGCGCCTTGAAAGGTGGCTTCTTAATAGAATGACAAAACCAACAACAATAAATAATACACAAGATATGCATGATGACAATACACAGTTAGAGGAGACAGTAGATGGTGGTACTAAACACAGTGAGAGCAGAAGGATAAAGAACAGGGGTGAGTTTCCCGAAAACAACTAATCTTAGAGACTTTCAAGCAACTTTACGATGTACGTATGTACGTATGTAAACAATCGATTGACAATTCTTTCATTATATGGTGTCGGTTTTGGTCCTTCAGTGGGATGAAATAAAGTTGTGAAAAGGAATATGAAGTAAACTTGACATCATAGTTTAAGCAAAAGCATATAGATAGGCACAAAAAGGGACCTTATTGTTTCTAAGAGCAAAGAAAAGAAATGACTGACATGCCGTAAAAGAAAACCAAGATTAACTGCGTGGACAGTGTATGCGTCCCGCACGACGTCCGTGATTTAAAGCAATATTTTTTGGCGCGCTGCCATAGTTAAGAATCAATATTTCATGAGAAAAAACTGTTTTTTATAGTTATTGGGTGTACTGGAACTCAATGGAAACATTAACTACTAAGCTTGGCATGTGTCACTCAACAAATACAGGACCTATAATCAAATTTAAAAACAAGTAGATCTAAGCTTTACCGTCAACAATCACGACAGAACATCAAACGGTGTTGGAACTACGCGGTATCGACCGCGGGTTTGGGTACGGAATGGAGCAGGCGTGGGACTCAGGAATGGGGCTGAACAACACATTTATTAACTCGAATCGGGAAAGGTACACACACAGGGACAGGGGTTACAGCGCTGCACCTTCACTAACACACACACACACCTGAAGGGAAGAGACTGTATCCCAGCCTCCGTCCCGCTATACAGTCCGGTAGAACCCAGGTGCTGTTCTCAGCCCGCCTTGCGTGCGCATGACTAAAGCGCCCTGCGTGGCGCTACATTATAAATACATGTTAGGCCCAATGATTTCACTAAAATAATGCATTGCTGCATTTCATACTGAAAATAATATCATCTAGTCAAGTATAAAACTTAACCTTTCTTTTGAATTAAGTATATTCTAACAAAAGTACTAAAAGAGGGAGTATTATTAAAACATTTGACATGAATATGAAATATACCCAGGATGACTCATAAATTCATCACTGTATAAATAAATGTTCTTTTTTCGAATTTCCTCCGACACAGTACAACACAATATCAAAGTCCTTCATATAAACTCTTAGTGTCCTGTATTCCCAGAGGATGCCCCTGCCGTGAAGTGACTGTGCTCTGTCTGGCGATCTCTGGCGCTCAGGGTGGGCAGGAGGAGGCCAGTTTAAGAAGCACTTAGTGATGAACGAGCGGGTCGGGGAGCACGTAGATGACGAAGGATTTAACGTGCTACTTCAGTTACGATGGGTTTGGGGAAACACTCGTCAATTAACGATCGAGCTTAAGAGCGAGTTTACGATGTTCTTAGCGCTACGACGCCTTCGGGAAACAGAATCATAATATCTAGAAGGATTACCATATATCAAAATAAAAAGAATGATATATGATATATACAAGTAATTATATCATATCATATATTATTAACACCATACCCACCATCTATGTACATTCACATGACCACACATATCAGATCAATATCAAATCAATCACAATGATTAGAATGCGCGCAGAAATCGCCCCTTTCTCTTCCCATCTTTCAGCACATTATACGTCCTCTCCACGATACAAGCCGATATCCGTTATCTTACTCTACAATGCACCTTTTCCCGTGTTGTACGTTCACATTTGGTTCATAAAATCGACACACCTGAAATACTAAATAAGAAAGAAAACAATTATAACACAACGGATGACAGAGCCTCTAGAACAGAAAACCCGTTGGCGTCACACACGCTGAATGTCTCTCTCTCTCCTGCTCAGCAAAACACAACATGTGGGTCAACACCGTGTGAGGCATTAAACATCACCTTCGTGCATTACCGCGATTCATCTGGCACACAACTGTACTACTACAGAAATAATATATATATATAATGTCGCCACACGAATCTGTAATGAAAATAAAATTAAAAATGCCGCTGGCGTCTCACCCGACTGGCGGCCACAGCGCGTCTGAGGGCTCCCCAGAGAAACGAGCCGCCTGTGACCCCAGGGGCACCTTCACTGGCGCCCCGCCACCAACAAACCCCAAGGGCTGTCGCAAAGCCAACTCCATACAGAAAAACGGAACTCATCTGGGGGAAGTTCACAAATAAAATAATAAAATAAAAGATGACATCATATAACCACGGCTCAACGCAGCTGGCTACACGTGTGAGAAGGTGCAGTACTTGAAGTGTGGCTCTCAGCAGAAATATAATAATAATAAACTTTATTTATAGAGCACCTTTCATACAAATAGCAGCTCAAAGTGCTTTACAAACCAAGCGTAAAAATAAAATATTAAAATTAAGAGATATACTTTCAGTTGTAAAGGAATACACAGCAATACAGTAAAGCAACATAAATGTCAATTAAATAAATACACATGAGGAAACTCGTAATACAATAAGAAAAAAAAGAATAAGAAAAAAAAGAGCCTCTTAGGCTGCCGGTGTCCCCTTTTCTGGAAAAACTTGCCGCAAAAGTACCATTTCACTTCATTATTTTAATCACCAAAAATACAAAACCTTTACAGAAAACCTTTTATTAATCAAAAAGTGTCAAAATTGTTTTTCACAAAACCACTTTTGGAAATTGCATGAGAAGGTCCACATCACAAGTGTGCTCTCCTCAGCGTGGTCACGCACGGCTGCGGTGGAAATCAAGATCCACCTTTGATTCCTTCGGCATTTTACATCGTTTTTGACCAACAAAACCATGTTATCAATCGAAAAAGGACAACCGGAGCTTTAAAAAACCCCAAGACAATCGATCACAAAGTCACTTTTTATCTGATGATGCACTTCCAAACTTCCAATATGCATTGATAACGCAATCAAAACCAGCGAAAAAAATATATATCGCATGTTTTTACCTTATTCTGAAGCATAACATACTGTATATCCACAGTAACCCAGACCTGGAGGCTATTAAACGTCATTGACTTTGTACTAAATGTCAGAATCAAAACCGCCAGAAACAAGGCGATCTGATTGGTAAAAAGCACCGTCATTCATTGTATTTTCAGCCATTCAGAGCCCTTAGGGGGTAAGACTTCCTCTAGAAGCCTCAGGATATTTACAGTAGCTGTCAATCATTGACTCAGAAGGAGTAATCAATCAGTTTTTTGATCAGTTTCTTATCAGTGCTCCTTTTTTTCACACCAGAAGGCAACTCTGAGATTTTTTTCATTGCATAACAACAGATAAAGGCTCTTTAGCAGTGTCTAAAGGTTTTAATACCAATTGCAATGGTTTTTATTCTTATTATTTTCAATATTTTTATGTTTTTTTATTATAGGCGTGAAATTTCATTCCAGGTCCAGTCTTCACAAGACATGATGTATAATTTTTTTCTAATTGATCAATTTGTCCCAGATTTTATCCAAGCTAGTAGTCACCTAGAACAAGGTTTTCAAAATCTGTTGAAAAATCTGACCTCTGAAGACCAAAAAACATTTTCGCCTGCTTTTTTTTGGGGTGGGGGGGGTTCATATGTTTGTCTGCTGAGTAGACACATTAAGAAATATAAGACATTTGACTGTTCACACTCAAAGCCACGGGGGTTAGCTTCAATTTAAGACCTGAATCAGGCTCCTGCTATGTTCTGCTACAGCGATATAACAAATTGTTTAAGAGGAGGAAATTCCAGGCGGACAATGGCTAAATGTGTCACTGGGAGTAAGAGGCTACAAAAAGAAACCTAAATTGAAAGAACAAAGAACCACTTTAACTAAAAGCTAAATTTAAAAAAATATATATTTTCAAATATTTTCATTGTTTTAAAATGTTTTTTAAAACAATGTACCGAGCTTGACTGCCTAGTAAAAAGTGGTAGTGAGTTTCATAATTTAGAAGTATAAAAACAAAAAGCAGACTCTCCACTCTTTCTGTATTTCACATGTGGTATTTGAAGTAGGCCAGTATGTGCAGATCTCAGGTCACTTATAGGAACATATGAAGACAGACATTCAGTAAGGTACATAGGCGCTAGGCCGTTTAGAGCTTTAAAAACAAGTAAAAGAACTTTCAAACTTATCCTCGTTAATAAAGGTGACCAGTGAAGGTTTTTCAAAACAGGAGTGATATTCTCTTTCTTGTATTTGTTAGGATCTCTGCTACTGCATTTCGAACAAGTTGTAAGGGATTAAGCCAGGAGAGGTATTCTCATTCACTCAGTAAGGTCTTTATTCATTTTGCAAAGCCATCACCTGTCTGCGCAGAGAAGTGAAAGCTGATTCAAAAGCAAGCAGGGAGACCCCTTGTTTTATATCTTTTTTTAAGCTGATGCAACACTTTAAGGATAGGCAAAGCAGTCATTTTCCATTCCTTATAGGTTTTTGCTTTAAGCAAAGAAGAGCAGTTATTCAAATGGTTTCTCACACTCCCTTCTTCAAGCAGCCGAGATAAACAGTATTAAAACATCCTGTGTCCTTGACAAGTTGGGTGCTATCACACTTTGTTCTAAGTATCCAGCTGCTTCTGCAGCACAGCTCTGTCCGTAAACAACATAGAATAAAACACTTTTTCTCAGTAACTTTTCATTACATTCCCTCCTTTTTATCCTTAAATGTGTTCATACCACAGAGTCCTCATAGGGGTCACCCTAGTCAGACAACAGCACAACAGCAAAAACACTACAACAGGCATGAATAGCTTTAAGAAAAACAGTCCCCATGACCCAAAAAATGATTTTAACCATGAAAAGAAGGGGAACTTATTGCCAATGCCCTGTTCTTGATTTACCCTGTTCTTAAGTTCTTTCAGCCGGTGTATTGCGAGGGTGAGGTGACCATGGTCATCATAACTAGCAGGGATATACAGATGCAGCCATTCAAAACAAGCGGGCGATACCGCATTATTTTGCGGTGTGCTTATCGCAGTGTAACACAAGTTACCATATTAATACCAAGTATTCTCGCATAGTACCGCATAATACCACATGTTCTAATGAATGACCTTGGACAAGCTGTAAACTCAAAGTATTGCCCTGGTCCACATTCTTTTTTTCATTGACCGTCTTTGTAAAAGTAACACCACAGCATTTCGTTGATCCAATCACGCATTTGTTTCCAATCAAGCAAAGTACAGTCATTTTTGAGAATCTCCAATTCACCATGCCTTTTGCATGCTCATAAGAGATATTGATTTAGGAACATAAACATATTACTGTATGCAAACTGTACTGTATACAGTATGTATATGTATATTTAATGTCTTTACTGTGCCCGTTTAAGTATTAAATATTTATATGGAATTTTACCACTGAAGGGAAATCTTAGTAGCTGAGCATAAAAAGAATAGGAGCATAACGCGTGTAAAGGCCATAAACGATATTAATTTTGGAACATAAACATACAGTATTACAGTATGTAAACTGTATATGGCTGGTCTCGGTACAAAAATACACACCAGTATTCCATTTCTCCCTAAACAATATTAAGCATCGAAGTCTTTAACTAACGTGTGTATAAAAAGTGGTAGTTTTAAGCTTTTCTGCAAATACGCTCAATACAGGAGCAAACAAGCATACTTTTAGAATTTGATTAATAGGGAATATAATATGGAATCGCATATCTAAAGAAATTAATAATGATATAATTCTATTCATGTGCTGAACTTGTAAGTGAGAGGTTGGCTGTTCAAATCCAGCCTGTGCCATGACTTTTCTTTTAACAAGCATTTCTTTGAAAAAATAAAATAGCAATATGATGTACAATTAATTGACTTTTTATATTTCTAAATATCACAACATGTTCGAATCTAAGTCATTTTTTAATAACAATGAATAGTCACCACGCATGCTTACACAGCTCCCTGGGTAAAGTATCACAAAGTCTTAGAGAACTTAATAATAATAATAATAATAATAATTGCTTACACTTATATAGCGCTTTTCTGGACACTCCACTCAAAGCGCTTTACAGGTAATGGGGACTCCCCTCCACCACCACCAATGTGCAGCATCCACCTGGATGATGCGACGGCAGCCATAGTGCGCCAGAACGCTCACCACACATCAGCTATCAGTGGGGAGGAGAGCAGAGTAATGTAGCCAATTCATAGAAGGGGATTATTAGGAGGCCATGATTGGTAAGGGCCAATTGGAAATTTGGCCAGGACACCGGGGTTACACCCCTACTCTTTTCGAGAAGCGCCCTGGGATTTTTAATGACCACAGAGAGTCAGGACCTCGGTTTTACGTCTCATCCGAAGGACGGCGCCTGTTTACAGTATAGTGTCCCCATCACTATACTGGGGCATTAGGACCCACATGGACCACAGGGTGAGCGCCCCCTGCTGGCCCCACTAACACCTCTTCCAGCAGCAACCATAGTTTTTCCCAGGAGGTCTCCCATCCAGGTACTGACCAGGCTCACACCTGCTTAGCTTCAGTGGGTTGCCAGTTGTGAGTTGCAGGGTGATATGGCTGTGATATGGCTGCTTAACATTTTTATTATCAACAAATTGTAAATACGCTGTTTACATTGGGGTTATTAATATTTCACTTGAGTGTATGGGGGATTGTCAGCAGACCCCCCCCCCTCTTAGACTGCGCAAACAATTGTTTTAATTTTTAGAAAGAAATGGCGGCTGTATGCTTTACAATATAAACATTTACTGTCAAACTTTAAATCAACAATTGATTTAAAGATGATCTGTCAAAGTGCAATGGAAAACAATATTGTTTTTGTTGTTTTTATCCCACCTTTAAAGGCGCTATATAAAGGCACTGATTCCTATGGAATGTGTATTCTTTCTTCTTTTTTTCAGCATGGAATAAACCTATTACGTGATTTTAAGGTTTGTGTGAGAAGCCAGGGTATCAGCTTGTTCCCCCCACCGCCTCTCTCTGTGTACAGTAGAGCCTCCTTTCCTGACTGGTGGAGCTCATACAGCTGTGTCTGGAGGGGATCCAGGGTATCAGCGTCAACCCCACGGCTGGGCAGCTTGTTCCCCCCTCCCGCACCTCTCTCTGTACAGTAGAGGCTCCTGTCCTGACTGGTGGAGCTCATACAACTGTGTCTGGAGAGGATCCATGGTATCAGGGTCAACCCCATGGCTATGCAGCTTGTTTCCCCCCCTGCACCTCTCTGTGTACAGTAGAGCCTCCTGTCTTGACTGGTGGAGCTCATTCAGCTGTATCTGGAGAGGATCAAGCGGGGTATCAGCTTCAAACCCATGGCTGGGCAGCTTGTTCCCCCCTCCTGCCCCCCTCTTCGTACAGTAGAGCATTCTCTCATGACTGGTGGAGCTCATACAGCTGTGTCTCGAGAGGATCCAGGGTATCAGCTTCAACCCCATGGCTGGGTAGCTTGTTCCCCCCTCCAGCACCTCTCTGTGTACAGAAGAGCCTCCTGTCCTGACTGGTGGAGCTCATACAGCTGTGTCTGGAGAGGATCCAGGGTATCAGCTTCAACCCCACGGCTGGCAACTTGTTCCCCTCTACCACCCCTCTGTGCGTATAGTAAAGCCTCCTGTCCTGACTGGTGGAGCTCATACAGCTGTATCTGGAGAGGGAGGGAGAGAGGGGTGCGGAACTTGGGAACTATTTACATGGAAAACGGGCGATCTCCCCAGCCCGTATGCCCCTTTCACTGTGTGGCAGCTGCAATAGTCAGCGGCCTACCTAAACCCCGCCCTGACCACTCCTGTCCTGCCCCTCACCGCGCACCACAGCCGGGTGTTCTTCAGCCGCCCCCCAGGGCGAATGCGCTACAATGCTAAAAATAAGATACACTCTGCAGACATTCACAACAGCGACTGTCAGAAGATAGGACACAGCAACTCAGACACCCATTGAATGGAAAGGGACACTTTAATGTTCTGTGCGGGTGGTACAGCACCCCACCGCGCCCGCGCGCCAGCAAAGAGAGAGATACACACCAGTTTTCATTGTCAAAAAGTAATTGTTTTTTACTTTTGTACAATTTGTTTTACATTTCTCTTGTTTAACAGGAATGTTTTGTTTCTGGACAGACTGTTAAACTAGGGGAAAGAGTGCCTATGAAAGACGGGTTCCTTTCGCAAAGTCTGGAGACATTAGAAGCTTGCCACACCCGGACTGTTACACCAACGCGTTAGCAAGTTAAAGCTATCCCATTGAGGAGCTGGGCGCAATAATTGTTTTGTTCCTTGATTTTCTGATCTGCAAGGCCATTTGAATTCTGTCTGGCATTGCCAGATTGTGAAAAAATAAAAGTATTTAAATCATAAGATACAATCTACAGACATTCACAACATATACATATCTTAAAACATTTACATATCTTGTTAAATTATTACTTTAAATATGTACTTTAAGTTACTGAAACAGCCAGTTAATAAAATCGTTGCAATTTTGTTCTTGTTTGGAGGTGGGGATATTCTGACAACAATTGATTTAAAGACAATCGGTCAAAGTGAAATGAAATACAATATTTGTTACAATACATATTACAATATGGGTAAACGTTCCGAGGTCAAATTCTTCCGTGATGGGGGTACCTTTAAAGGTCTAAGCCGGAAACCATCATTATGTCTCATTTTTGATTCTCTCTTCCAAACGAGAACAAAATTGCGACAATTTTATTAGCGGGCTGTTTCAGTAACTCAAAGTATTTATTTAAAGTAATAATTTAACAATAAATCCCGCACCCAGAAAAGAATCCTACTCCGTTGGGCTGCTGAGCAAGGCCCTTAACCCCAACTGCTCCAGGGGCGCTGTACAATGGCTGACCCTGTACTCTGACCACAGGCTCTCTCCCTATCTCTTTCATCTGTGTGTCTGTGTATCTCATGGAGAGCAAGCTGGGGTATGCGAAAAGATAATTACTAATGCAAGAAATTGTAAAGGGTTAATAAAATAATGTTGTTGTATATCTAAGCAAGTGTTCCTGCATCCCTTTTCTGCACTATAGGCATGGCTTTTATTCTGTTTGCTCCATTTCTAAAACTTTTTGCTCATGTGCATTTTTGTATTTTTTTACACCTCTAGCACTTTAACGTCCTGAATTTTCATTTGCCTTAATTTGTAGAATGAATTTGAGTTTTAGCCTTAAAAATCTTAAGTTTTCACTATCTTTTGTTTCTTGTCCTACAACTGTTATTATTGATCACCATGACTTCATTCAGCCTTTCCTGAACGTCTATGACAGGCAGAGAGATTGCTGTTTCTGGGGCGATCTTTTGCAGCTGACATTTCACTGTTTTAAACGAACAAGAAATTAGATTGCTCATAAATCACTTATTCTATATAAATACAGCGTAATTGCCCTCCGAAAATCCTCTTTTTCTTGTTCGTTTTAGAGACCTTGATCGAAACTGATTTTAGATGTCAGAAAGGATTTATTTTCTCTGTATTTCCTACATTGCTTTGTCGAGATTTTAACTTTATATTTAGGCTCAGATTTCAACTATAAATCGTACACTAATTAATAGCAGTAAATACTGATGTTTTGCTCCCTCTTACCACAAAAATATATATGTTTTGTAGCTGGGATGAACTTTATTTCGTACGCGTAGCTACTGCGATTTGGACACGAAGCGGTTAAAGATGGCGGCAAATCAGGCACCCAGAGAGGGGGGGGGCGTCTTCTCGCCTCCATAACTAAAATGCCAAATAGGAGTGGCTTAAGCGACATACACAGTCGTGTAACTGACAGTTTGAGGTAGCCTATCGTGTAAATTTCGCTTTGTTGCTGATAGGTTAAGCTTTCGAAACTCTGCCCCAAATTCATGTGACTGATTTTTCGCCCTGTTTCGTTGGTTAAACGCAATGATCACAAGCACCACCATGGTAACTGGGATGTGTAGTTTTTAATTCCGTTTGAATTATAACTGTACGTACTGTCTTCATATTTGGCCAGGGCTTTAAAGAGAAGGCGCGCCAAAAACTTTCGGTGCCGTCGTCTCCGCTTTAAAGGTACAACCGTGCTGGAAGAATTTGACCTCGGAAGTTTGCCCAGCGCACTTCAAGTACTGCACCTTCTCACACGTGTAGCCAGCTGCGTTGAGCCGTGGTTATATGATGTCATCTTTTATTTTATTATTTTATTTTGTGAACTTCCCCCAGATGAGTTCCGTTTTTCTGTATGGAGTTGGCTTTGCGACAGCCCTTGGGGTTTGTTGGTGGCGGGGCGCCAGTGAAGGTGCCCCTGGGGTCACAGGCGGCTCGTTTCTCTGGGGAGCCCTCAGACGCGCTGTGGCCGCCAGTCGGGTGAGACGCCAGCGGCATTTTTAATTTTATTTTCATTACAGATTCGTGTGGCGACATTATATATATTATTTCTGTAGTGGTACAGTTGTGTGCCAGATGAATCGCGGTAATGCACGAAGGTGATGTTTAATGCCTCACACGGTGTTGACCCACATGTTGTGTTTTGCTGAGCAGGAGAGAGAGAGACATTCAGCGTGTGTGACGCCAACGGGTTTTCTGTTCTAGAGGCTCTGTCATCCGTTGTGTTATAATTGTTTTCTTTCTTATTTAGTATTTCAGGTGTGTCGATTTTATGAACCAAATGTTAACGTACAACACGGGAAAAGGTGCATTGTAGAGTAAGATAACGGATATCGGCTTGTATCGTGGAGAGGACGTATAATGTGCTGAAAGATGGGAAGAGAAAGGGGCGATTTCTGCGCGCATTCTAATCATTGTGATTGATTTGATATTGATCTGATATGTGTGGTCATGTGAATGTACATAGATGGTGGGTATGGTGTTAATAATATATGATATGATATAATTACTTGTATATATCATATATCATTCTTTCTATTTTTATATATGGTAATCCTTCTAGATATTATGATTCTGTTTCCCGAAAGCATCGTAGCGCTAAGAACATCGTAAACTCGCTCTTAAGCTCCATCGTTAATTGACGAGTGTTTCCCAAAACCCATCGTAACTGAAGTAGCACGTTAAATCCTTCGTCATCTACGTGCTCCCCGACCCGCTCGTTCATCACTAAGTGCTTCTTAAACTGGCCTCCTCCTGCCCACCCTGAGCGCCAGAGATCGCCAGACAGAGCACAGTCACTTCACGGCAGGGGCATCCTCTGGGAATACAGGACACTAAGAGTTTATATGAAGGACTTTGATATTGTGTTGTACTGTGTCAGAGGAAATTCGAAAAAAGAACATTTATTTATACAGTGATGAATTTATGAGTCATCCTGGGTATATTTCATATTCATTTTTATACTTGACTAGATGATATTATTTTCAGTATGAAATGCAGCAATGCATTATTTTAGTGAAATCATTGGGCCTAACATGTATTTATAATGTAGCGCCACGCAGGGCGCTTTAGTCATGCGCACGCAAGGCGGGCTGAGAACAGCACCTGGGTTCTACCGGACTGTATAGCGGGACGGAGGCTGGGATACAGTCTCTTCCCTTCAGGTGTGTGTGTGTGTTAGTGAAGGTGCAGCGCTGTAACCCCTGTCCCTGTGTGTGTACCTTTCCCGATTCGAGTTAATAAATGTGTTGTTCAGCCCCATTCCTGAGTCCCACGCCTGCTCCATTCCGTACCCAAACCCGCGGTCGATACCGCGTAGTTCCAACACCGTTTGATGTTCTGTCGTGATTGTTGACGGTAAAGCTTAGATCTACTTGTTTTTAAATTTGATTATAGGTCCTGTATTTGTTGAGTGATACATGCCAAGCTTAGTAGTTAATGTTTCCATTGAGTTCCAGTACACCCAATAACTTTAAATAACAGTTTTTTCTTATGAAATATTGTGATTCTTAACTATGGCAGCGCGCCAAAAAATATTGCTTTAAATCACGGACGTCGTGCGGGACGCATACACTGTCCACGCAGTTAATCTTGGTTTTCTTTTACGGCATGTCAGTCATTTCTTTTCTTTGCTCTTAGAAACAATAAGGTCCCTTTTTGTGCCTATCTATATGCTTTTGCTTAAATTATGATGTCAAGTTTACTTCATATTCCTTTTCACAACTTTATTTTATCCCACTGAAGGACCAAAACCGACACCATATAATGAAAGAATTGTCAATCGATTGTTTACATACGTACATACGTACATCGTAAAGTTGCTTGAAAGTCTCTAAGATTAGTTGTTTTCGGGAAACTCACCCCTGTTCTTTATCCTTCTGCTCTCACTGTGTTTAGTACCACCATCTACTGTCTCCTCTAACTGTGTATTGTCATCATGCATATCTTGTGTATTATTTATTGTTGTTGGTTTTGTCATTCTATTAAGAAGCCACCTTTCAAGGCGCTATATAAGTTAATGTTTATTAATATTCTTATTATTATTTTTTTTTTAACTTGTACATTCTGACGCCATGAGATTTTTAGATTTTGAGATTCTCATATTTTTTCTACAACAAACAGTAACAATGCGCTTGAATGGTTCTACAAAAGTTTAGCTGTATCTTTAAAGCCATCCTCATCCTTATCAGGTACAAAGAAAAGAAGGTAGGCCGGCTTCTGTTTGGAATGTTTTAGTTAGTTTTAATTTTTTAAACCCCAAGTAAACATATTTTGTGCCTTTCTCTGAACTTTTTTGCATTTCAGTTCAGTTTTTTTAAGCTTATTTTACAGTTGCTAGGTTCCTGAACTGTGCAGTATTTCTTTTGGGTTTTGTGCAAATCATATTCTAACGGTTGGGGGGAAAAAGCACAGGTGCCATCCCACTATTAAACCCTGAAACTTACCTTAGCCGATTCTTCAACTAAACCAGACATGTTAACTAAGTGTTACAGTATGTTCTTCGAATGTGTGTCAGCCAATCAGATTTCAGGACCGGAATTATTGGTTTTGTAATAGGATATATAGTATGGAATCACGTATCTAAAGAAATGAATAATGATATTAATTTAAGGATCTGAATATCTAAAAATATGTATCTATATAGCAGGTAGTATTACTGTATTCCACTTTCTTTGTAAATACGGAATAACAGATTAACAACGCAAAGCTGTGTCACTCTTCTGGGTAAAAAAAACTTTTTGAACACCCTGTTTTTAATAAGCTGCTGAGTAAAGAACAGGAATGTTCCTGCTGTCAGTCTTTACAGAAGATATCCCTAATAGTATTAATAATGAATGACCTTGGACAAGCTGTAAACTCAAAGTATTACCCTGGTCCACATTCTTTGTAATTGTCTTTGTAAACGAAAAAACTTTATTTTGTGTGACGATATAAAGTTTTCACGAAACCTCCTTGAGTTGTGAGAACGCGTGGTTTGTGTATACAGCACATTGTGAATGTTTTCACAGCCTTCACTTTGTCGTTTTTATGTCATTTTTTGACCACGCACGAATATTCTTATGTCCATATCTTCGCAGGGGAATCAGTGCGAATTGTAATACTAATGAAATGACCGCGGGCACTTTCCACCCCCTCTACATTCTCCGAGTAGAATAGGCTAACCTTCTAATGAAAGACAGTCCACCCTCCCCCACGGACAGGAAAAGTGCCCGCAGGCAGGCAGTATGGTCAGTAACAGTGAACAGTTTTAACTGCACTGCATCCCAGAGAATACCAGAGCGCATTTTTTTTACTCCCTGGCGGAAACAGGCTTCCATAAGAATCAGTATAGCTTCTGGGAAATCCATTTTTCCTGCATTAAAGTTGAAGTCGTTCAGAGCGCCGTACATTGCAAACTCTAAGCGTTTCATTTTGAGCTGAAGACCCTCACAGCTGAAGAAGGATTCACAGCCGAATCGTGGCAGGCTGACGCGGATGACACTCCTCCATACACTCAAGTGAAAAATGAATAACGCCAATGTAAACGTTTTATTTACAATTTGTTGATAATAAAAATGTTAAGTTCTCTAAAGCTTTCTCACTCGAGTATGATAATTTACCTAGGGAGCTGTGTAAGCATGTGTAGGCAGCAAAAGATCAGCTAAACTGGGAAGAAAACACTTTCAGAAAAAATGTTTCAGGTTTCAAGAATACAGATCCCCAGTGCAATTTCAACCAAACCTGTCCCCACACACCCTGTCGCGCTGTCCCCACTGCGATTAGAATATACACAAAGCACTGAAATCTTTCGAGTAGATGATCAGGTGTTTCGCAGACGTAGGCATAGTACGTAAATCAGGCTTTATGAACTCACACCTGGGACTCGATTAATTAGGGTTATTTATTATTCATAAAGTTCATAAAGCCTGAATTACGTACTATGCCTATGTCTGCAAAACACCTTTTCTAGTTAATGCTACAGTACTTCACTTTCTCGGGCGTGATTTTTTTAGGTAAAATCCAGGCTAGCAGGCTTGTTTTGTGATCTTCCTAAGATTGTTGAGCGCGGTGTCAAAATGTTTCCATATGAAAGGCAGTGACGTCACCATCCTGAGGTGCTTGTGGTAGATCTGTGAAGTGGTTGAACGTGAATTGTGGTGAGCCTCTGATTGAGGGAAAAAAAGACCATGTTCAAAAAATCCTAAAAAGAGATTTAAAGTTTCACATAACAAGGCATGAGGTGTGCTGGCAGCTGTGGGACGCAGTGGTGGCCTGGCACGTTGAGGTGCGCTGGCAGCTGTGTGGTGTGACTCAGTGGTGGCCTGGCATGGTGAGGTGCGCTGGCAGCTGTGTGGTGTGACGCAGTGGTGGCCTGGTACGGTGAGGTGCGCTGGCAACTGCGTGATGGAGTGGTGGCCTGCCACAGTGAGGTGCACTGGCAGCTGTGTGGTCTGACGAAGTGGTGGCCGGGCACGGTGAGGTGTGCTGGCAGCTGTGTGACGCAGTGGTGGCCTGGCACAGTGAGGTGCACTGGCACCTGTGTGGTTTGACGTAGTGGTGGCCTGGCACAGTGAGATGCCTTGGCATCTGTGTAATGAAATGGTGGCCGGGCAGAGTGATGTGCACTGGCAACTGTGTGGTGTGATGCAGTGGTGGCCTGGCACGGTGAGTTGCGCTGGTAGCTGTGTGGTATGACGCAGTGGTGGCCTGGTACGGTGAGGTGTGCTGGCAGCTTTGGGACGCAGTGGTGGCCTGGCACTGTGAGGTTCGCTGGCAGCTGTGTGACGCAGCTGTGGCCGGGCACGGTGAGGTGCACTGGCAGTTGTGTGGTGTAACGCAGTGGTGGCCTGGCATGGTGAGGTGTGCTTGTGCTGTGTGGTGTGACTCTGTGGTTGCCTGTCATAGTGAGGTGCTCTGGCAGCTGTGTGGTGTGACAAAGTTGTGGCCTGGCACGGTGAGGTGCGCTGGCAGCTGTGTGATGCAGTGGTGGCCTGGCACGGTGAGGTGCACTGGGAGCTGTGTGATGTGACGCATTGGTGGCCGGGTACTTTGAGGTGTGCTTGCAGCTGTGTGGTGTGAGGCAGTGATGGCCTGGCACGGTGAGGTGCACTGGCAGCTGTGAGATGTAGTGGCTTCTGGGCACAGTGAGGTGCGCTGGCACCTGTGTGGTTTGACGTAGTGGTGGCCTGGTATGGTGAGGTGCGCTGGCAGCTGTGTGATGCAGTGGTGGCTGGGCATGGGAGGTGTGCTGGCAGCTGTGTGATGCAGTTGTGGCCTGGTACGGTGAGGTGTGCTGGCAGCTGTGTGGTGTGACGCAGTGGTTGCCTGTCATGGTGAGGTGCTCTGGCAGCTGTGTGGTGAGACACAGTGGTGTTCATCAGGCACTAGTTCATCAGTGAAAAGACCACTGGCATTTTTCTTCCCCCTACATTCTCAGAGCAGAATCGAATTTAATATTAGCATAATTTATTACAGTGCTAAGTTTAATATTATTTATTACTAATAGTTTATGCTAACACCTAACTTTCTTAACGCGAGAAGTACTAATGTAAGAACCTACTGTACTGTACTTAAGTACTACCATAAGAAGTACAGCTGTAAACAACAAAAAAAAAGGAGTGGTGAAACAGCCCTACTCATACAGTATCAGTATCAACAGACATTGTATCAGTATCAGTTCTTGCTTTGTGCTGGGTTTAGCAGTTTTCCAAACATAGTCTTTCAGTGAATGCCATACCATCTCTATTGGATTTAAATCTAGATATTCGGCTGGAGTTTTCACCCAGTTCACTCGTTCTGCTAAAAGCCTCGCCCTTGCTGCTGTGTGTTTCGGATCGTTGTCTTGAAAGAGACTGTGCCTTGATCCAATGTGCTCCCTGATATATGGGGCGGCATGCTGTGTGACCCCGACTTCCTCGAAGAATTCCCGATCCATAATTCCTTCGAAATAAGATTGTTTTTCAAGCAATGTAATGCAAGGTGCTTTCTAACGTTGGGCAATGTGTTTTTTTCTCGAAATTTTGTTTCGAGAGACTAGATAAGTAAAGTGTTTATGATATGTCACTGTTGTGAATGTCTGTGGAGTGTCTGTGGAGTGTATCTTATTAGCCTGTCCTGACTGGTGGAGCTCATCCAGCTGTGTCTGGATATCTTGGTCAAATATTCGGATAGTATGTATTGTCTGTTTAGGGTTCTGTAGCATTCCACACGGCTGGGCAGCTTGTTCCCCCCTCCCTCCCCTCTCCGTGTACAGTAGAGCCTCCTGTCCTGGCTGGTAGAGCTCATCCAGCTGTGTCTGGCTAATATTAAAGCCAGTACTTTAATATTGTTTTCTGTATGTTTATCAATAGTGGGTATTGCCCTAATTCGGTCCTGCACCCGTTGTTAGGTGTTTTTTAGGTGTTGTTAGGGCTTCAACCAAATATGAACACATGGCTGAAAATGTATACAATTCTAATATTTCCTTTTTACCCATTGAAGGTATAACATATGTGGTGTGAGAATGAGGTCCTCATTTAAGTGCATGAAACTCAGGCACTGGCGCAACAAACTGAACAAAGTTCAAGGGGGTATACGCTTTCTGTAGACACTTTATTTCCTCTTTTTCCATATTCAAAGAAATGATTTGGGAAACCTGTGGGACACTGGAGGTCATTATACATGAGCCTCTTTCTGCACCTTTTAAGCCATTGAAACCTAGTTGCCTTGTTAAAAGGTCTAATATTACAGTAGGTGTGGTTTCTGTCTCCTAATTTCTGAGAATGATCAAATTGGGGAATAAGTTGTAGGGAATACCACTCTTGCACTTCTAAGAAAAGACTATCTCAAATGAAACTCGCTATAAAAAGACATCTTGTTGAAAAATTCTTTATTTTTTGTAATTTCTAAAGAAAAAACATTCATCAAGTCCTTCACAAATGTTTTGTTTGTGACTTTCTCTGTCGTTCCCTTTCACACTCAACTGAACTATGTGTTATGTCTTGTAAACGTAATCAAATATTTCACTTAGGTGTGTGGGTTAACACAAACCCATATTGTATGAAACATTCAGTTTTTCATTCACGTTTTTTCTAACAATTGCATCCATGCTAGGACTACAGTAAACAACACTTTTTACTAAAGTAAATGAAATTGTTCATTAAACAAGACACAAGATAAATGTATGCAATACGACGACACTAAAAACAACACTGAAACTTTTCATTGAAATACTGTACGAGATTGTGCATATTCAATGGTTTCTCCTGGTGCTTTTTTTCATCAGTCTTTTCATATTCTTGTTCTCTACTCAGGTGTTTTCTTTTCCTTTGGTGATGTCTGCTGTACACACATGGTATCATACACTTGAGCAAAGTGTGATACCACCGTTTGTTCTTCTCCTAAAATAAAGATGAACATTGACAAAAGTCAGAAGCACTCTTTTCTTTGACAGACGAACAAAACAATGCAAGAATAACCATACTCTCTGTTCCTTACTCATTTCTACCTACCTGTTTGACCACTTCAGTCAGGACAGGGTCCTGGGGCTTACTCTGAGCAATCTGAGAAGAGCTCTCTGTGATCTTCTCCCCTACATTGGCTACATTGTGCTGTGTTTGAAATCCAGGTATCGCCTCCGGTAAGTTCCTCGGTCCTTTTTGGGACTTGAAAGGGTAGAATCATTTTGTGACTACATTTCATTGTCATGCACTGATATGTTCTAGTTTGTGTTTGATTACTGTAGGCGTTCAAGTACTTTCTTTTTGTTCTAAATTGGCAGTGTTTGAGATGGTAGGAACTTGTCATATTCTCAACTTATTTTCTCTATGAGACTCTGAATGCTCTGTAAACATACTATTTTAGCAATTCTTAGAAATCTGAAAGCAGTGTTACCTGTATCATTTTTTGTCTTGGTAGTAGTATTGCAGCTCCAACATCAGCACTTAAATAATTGTTTGTGATCTTGTCCTTGGAGTTAGTATACTCCTGAGAAGTCAAGAGAAATCTTACGTAAGCATTAATTATGGTTCACTTTTGAAAGCAAAGTACGTGTCAAGTACTTTGAAGGCATTTGTTGATACTTTTAAGCACTTTCGTTGATTATTATTATCCTTCAATTAGTTATTACATGTCCAACATTCTCTACATGATCTCACTCCATATTCAGTATGTGGGAATACAGTTGTTTTAAGGAAATGCCACTGAATAGATAGTAGCTGCACTCTACAAAGATGAATTTGCTAATTAATCAGTCAGGGACACAGCTTATACTTCAGTAGTCTTAGATCATTTAATGATGATTATTGTACTTTATAACTAGCAAAATCCCCATATCCTGTTCATTGCCCCTTTTTCAGTCATGTGGATTGACTTATGCCTGAAGTGGTTAATTCTCACCTTGACATCTCATAGAACAACTGAATCTCTACCAAGGGTGAATGTGTCCTTCCTCTTAATGTCTAAAAGAAAAGGTTAAAATTCATTGAAGCAAAATGCAACAACCCAAAATGTTGGGGAGGTTGTTTCCACAGTTATTTCATAAGACAGTGCTTGGAGTGAAACTACATGACCATGGTGAAGAAGTAAAAACACTTTACCTTGTTCCTCCTGACTGATGTCCTTATGCGTGTTTTGCACAGTTGAGCGTTTTGTGTCTTGTCGTCTGTGTAGGCAACAGCCCTCTTCCCTGGGATAGAACTAGATTCTATTTAGACACGTTAATTTGACTTCTCCATTGCTCACATTGATGTGGATATGATTATAATGCTCTGTTTTGTGGGCTTCCCAAGAAAACAATAAATCCCTTACTACTTGTTCGAAATGCAGTAGCACAGATCCTAACAAATACAAGAAAGAGAATATCATTCCTGTTTTGAAAAAACTTCACTGGTCACCTGTATTATCTAGGATAAATTTGAAAGTTCTTTTACTTGTTTTTAAAGCTTTAAGCGACCTAGCACGTCTGTACCTTACTGAATGTCTGTCTTCATGTGTTCCTATACGTGACCTGAGATCTGAACATACTGGCCTACTGCAAATACCACATGTTAAATGCAGAAAGAGTGGAGAGGCTGCTTTTTGTTTTTATGCTTCTAAATTATGAAACTCACTTCCACTTTTTATTAGGCAGTCAAGCTCGGTACGTTGTTTTAAAAAACATTTGAAAATGTTGCTTTTAGTTAAAGTGGTTCTTTGTTCTTTCTATTTCTGTTTCTTTTTTTAGTTCTCTTTAATTGTTCTTATTTTATTACGACTTTCCTAATTTTTATTTATTTAATTGACATGTATGTTGCTTTACTGTATTGCTGTATTTTCCTTGACAACTGAAAGTATATCTCTCAATTTTAATATTTTATTTTTACGCTTGGTTTTTAAAGCACCAAAGCACTATTTGTATGAAAGTTGCTCTATAAATAAAGTTTATTATTATTCTTTTTAATATTATTATTATACTTTGTTACATTTTTGGTTAGGACAAAGATTCTAGTTGAGGTGGCCTCTTTTACCCCATTCCAAAAAATTGGAAAACTACCTTCAGAATACACTGACAATGACCATCTACTGTATCCTCTAACTGTGTATTGTCATCATGCATATCTTGTGTATTCTTTATTGTTGTTGGTTTTGTCATTCTGTAAAGAAGCCACCTTTCAAGGCACTATATCAAATAATGTTTGTTATTATTATTTACATTTTTCATTGTTAAATCTGGCGAAGAGTCTTAAGAGAATATCAAAGAACACGTTGCTCTTACCTTTCCATTCCAAGAAATACCCTCAGCTCGGATTGCAGAGATTGACCTCTCTGTCTCAAATTCTGAGAAACATAGACTCGATTGAAAAATGACCATTTCCTAAGATTCACATAACATCACCAGTCAACATTTGCCACTTGACATCAATAGAAACCATAGAGTACATGACATTTACATGAAACTTACCTTAGCCGATTCTTCAACTAAACCAGACATGTTAACTAAGTATTATTTCTGTTGTTCTTTTGTCTCCTTGGAGACACTTGGAACTGGTGTGATGCTGGTTAGTGTTCCATGACATCATTCGTTCTAAATGTAAATGCAGGTATTGGCACAACATAGTAAAATGATGTAAAGTTATGGATCCATTTATGATTTTCACTCAGTTTGAAAGAGTTCCTGTCGTGTGGTTAAACTTTGTGTTACGGAGGGTTAACTGGGGTTCTGGCTACTAGTTAGGCTTGATCATTCAGTCATCTGGTTCCTGAAATTGGAAGCTAAGAGATCTGTGTTTTAGTTTAACTGTTTGTTTTTGTTCCATAGAATAAGAAATGTTTCATTAATATTAGTAATAGAGTAGCTGTTTCTCTAAACAGTGTGTGTCAGTTTGCACTGCAGGTGTGCCAGGTAGAGACCATTTAAGAACCAAAAAATATGCTGTCATTTACTGCCGTGGCTAATTTCTGTTAACCTTGTCTCTCACTCACTTTGATGAGCAAAATGTTCATACATAAAGCATACATTTCTGATTGGTCAGAAGAAGCTTCTTAACATATAAGGTATAAACCAAGTCAGGAAGTTAGGAACTTAGGTCAGCCTTAGGCAGTTAACCAAGACCATAATCCGATAAGAAGCTATTCCCTTTCATGTTGCTAAATCACATGTAGGATACATGAGTTACACCTCCACTTAAGAGACCTTAAAGAGACCTTGGCCAGCCAGGAGTGTAGAAAACCGTAAAACAGTTCTTGAGGACCTAATTGTTAACTCTTAACAGGCAAAGGTTCCTTCAGTCCTATGAGAAATATTTTAGAATTGAACTAAAGTGTGTTTCCGATACAGGAGCATATGTCTGTCAGGGCCTGTTGGAGAGGCCCTGCATGAGAAACCCTGGCTGCAGTTCCACATCCCCCTGAAAGTAAATAGAGCCATAAGCACGGAGCTGAGGACACTGCTCCAGGACATGCTGGCTGTCGATCCTGACCAGCGACCAGAAGCCATCCAGCTGAAGAAGCAAGTCAGGCAAGCCATGGCACGAGAGAAAACATCTTTGTAGTGACTGATAGCAAGATGTCCGTGACCAAGGGCAATTCGTCTGAGTAAAGTCTGATTTCATTTTTATGTCCCGAAAGGCCACTGCCTTTGTGCTGTAGATTTCTGATTTAGACGGGCATTTCTATGGACAACTTTGACTTTTCTGTGGGTCCAATGAAAATAAGTTTTTTAACTTATTCTTTGTTACAGTTTTCGAAAGTTTAAAGACATTCACTGAGTTGACGATAAAGGAAAAGTTTCATCTTTCACCTCTTCGAAGGTAGGCTGGTCAGAGGTACAATATATGTCTTCATGTCTTCATCCTCCATGTTTGTAACTACAGGTTTCACAGTGTTGAGCTAAGACACAAAAACACCAACAAATGGCAGTTCGAAATGTATCAAATGTATAAACCTGGGCTGAAAAAGTGTGTACAGTATATACTCTGTGTAGGTCTGATAAAAGTATTCGAGTCAAAGTGTCATATGGATACAAATTCTCATGATTTTGTATTGTGTGTTTTTTCTCTGTTCTGCTTTATTGAAAGAAATCAGATGCTCTTCCTGAAACTTACCTTAGCTGATTCTTCAGCTAAACCAGACAGACTTCTCATATTCTAAATATTATCAAATCTTGTTGGTGCAGAGGTGGTGGAGCCCATTACCAACAGACTCACAGCTGAAATTGCTGTGAAAAGGGCTTCTACCAAATATTAACATGTGGGTGAAAATGTATACAATTCTAATATTTCCTTTTTTCCCATTGAAAGTATAACATATGTGGTGTGAGAAAGAGGTCCTCATTTAATTGCATGAAACTCTGGCACTGGCGCAACAAACTGAACAAAGTTCAAGGGGGTATACGCTTTCTGTAGACACTTTATTTCCTCTTTTTCCATACTCTAAGAAATGATTTGGGAAACCTGTGGGACACTGGCGGTCATTATACATGAGCCTCTTTCTGCACCTTTTAAGCCTTTGAAACCTAGTTGCCTTGTTACAAGGTCTAATATTACAGTAGGTGTGGTTTCCGTCTCCTAATTTCTGAGAATGATCAAATTGGGGAATAAATTGTAGGGAATACCACTCTTGCACTTCTAAGAAAAGACTATCTCAAATGAAACTCGCTATAGAAAGACATCTTGTTGAAAAATTCTTTATTTTTTGTAATTTCTCAAAAAAAAACATTCATCAAGTCCTTCACAAATGTTTTGTTTGTGACTTTCTCTGTTGTTTCCTTTCACACTCAACTGAACTATGTGTTATGTCTTGTAAACGTAATCAAACATTTCACTTAGGTGTGTGGGTTAACACAAACCCATATTGTATGAAACATTCAGTTTTTCATTCAAGTTTTTTCTAACAATTGCATCCATGCTAGGGCTACAGTAAACAACACTTTTTACTAAAGTAAATGAAATTGTTCATTAAACAAGACACATTGTTTTAAATGTATGCAATACGACGACACTAAAAACAACACTGAAACTTTTCATTGAAATACTGTACGAGATTGTGCATATTCAATGGATTTCTCCTGGTGCTTTCTTTCATCAGTCTTTTCATATTCTTGTTCTCTACTCAGGTGTCTCCTGTTCCTTTGGTGATGTCTGCTGTACACACATGGTATCATACACTTGAGCAAAGTGTGATACCACCGTTTGTTCTTCTCCTAAAATAAAGATGAACATTGACAAAAGTCAGAAGCACTCTTTTCTTTGACAGACGAACAAAACAATGCAAGAATAACCATACTCTCTGTTCCTTACTTATTTCTACCTACCTGTTTGACCACTTTGTCTGCTTCAGTCAGGACAGGGTGCTGGGGCTGTCTCTGAGCAATCTGAGAAGAGCTCTCTGTGATCTTCTCCCGTACAGTGGCTACATTGTACTCTGTTTGAAATCCAGGTATCGCCTCCGGTAAGTTCCTCTGTCCTTTTTGGGACTTGAAAGGGTAGAATCATTTTGTGACTACATTTCATTGTCATGCACTGATATGTTCTGGTTTGTGTTCGATTACTGCAGGCGTTCAAGTACTTTCTTTTTGTTCTAGATTGGCAGTGTTTGAGATGGTAGGAACTTGTCATATTCTCAACTCTGAATGCTCTGTAAACATACTATTTTAGCAATTCTTAGAAATCTGAAAGCAGTGTTACCTGTATCATTTTTTGTCTTGGTAGTAGTATTGCAGCTCCAACATCAGCACTTAAATAATGGTTTGTGATGTTACTTGTCCTTGGAGTTAGTATACTCCTGAGAAGTCAAGAGAAATCTTACGTAAGCATTAGTTATGTTTCACTTTTGAAAGCAAAGTACGTGTCAAGTACTTAGAAGGCATTTGTTGATACTTTTAAGCACTTTCGTTGATTATTATTATCCTTCAATTAGTTATTACAAGTCCAACATTCTCTACATGATCTCACTCCATATTCAGAATGTGGGAATACAGTTGTTTTAAGGAAATGCCACTGAATAGATAGTAGCTGCACTCTACAAAGATGAATTTGCTAATTAATCAGTCAGGGACACAGCTTATACTTCAGTAGTCTTAGATCATTTAATGATGATTATTGTACTTTATAACTAGCAAAATCCCCATATCCTGTTCATTGCCCCTTTTTCAGTCATGTGGATTGACTTATGCCTGAAGTGGTTAATTCTCACCTTGACATCTCGTAGAACAACTGAATCTCTACCAAGGGTGAATGTGTCCTTCCTCTTAATGTCTAAGTCGTCTTGTCTTGTCGTCTGTGAAGGCAACAGCCCTCTTCCCTGGGATAGAACTAGATGATATTTAGACACGTTATTTGACTTCTCCATTGCTCACATTGATGTGGATATGATTGTAATGCTCTGTTTTGTGGGCTTCCCAAGTGTTGTAACAGAAGAAATAAGGTTCTTGATCCCGAGATGAAGTAAAACAAATGAGTTTATTGCATGCAAGGAACAATAAAGCCAAAGTCTTGTTTCCCGCAAGAAACAACAAAACCGCAGTATTGTTCAACGTACTGTTACAAACGTTTGGGTTATATAGTGTTTTCTTCTCCGTTTCTGACGTCACTCGGTCTGATGGTAAAGAGGGGGGTTCATGGTATTTGGCCAGTTTACGATGTTCTGGACAAATGGTCAGTTTAAGATTACACCCAGGGAGGTTCCTAGCTTGCATCTGCAATCCTTATCAGTTAACCCCCTTTCCTGCCATAAACCCCAGCTTGTGACTTAGAAGTCTAAACCCCCTACAGAAAGGATTAAATTCAAACCCCCGTCTTCACATCTTTCTTCACAAGAAAACAATAAATCCCTTACTACTTGTTCGAAATGCAGTAGCTCAGATCCTAACAAAGTTATTTCTCCAATGTTTAGGAGGATATCGCCATAATAAGGGCATGCTTGACATATGCTAAAAGAATAGCTTATAACAGGAAAGGCAAAGTCTGTTTTTTTTAAAAAGCTCCTTTAAAGCCTGTGCCCCAGAAGGTCCATTTATGTTGAGCTGTGAAAGTGCTTTACAGTAAAAACCTTGTGTAAATGGTTAAAAGCAATGATCCAGGGACCAAAGGTGATTCAGGAGCCTAGAACCAATATTTGTGTGCTCGGTGCAGTCGGATGTTGAAATTTGTTCCCCGTTTTTGAAAAAGTCCCACTGTATGCTGTTCCTTTTATTTACAATAAGAATCTAGGAACCTCTAGAAGAAATCAACTGCAAAGTGACATGACTGAGAGCCTCTTGAGTCCTGCAGATACAGGGTACCTCATAATTTAAATGAAATCAAATGTGTACTGTACGTGTAAAACTGAAGCTGACCTAACAACCATCCCCTTTTCTGCAGAGCGTGTTTAATTGTACTGTTTCAGCACATCAGTTTTTTTTTTTAAATTTAAATAAAGCCTTTAGACAATTAGGAGGTACTGGTATTCACAAGGTAGAAGGTGGTGTTTTCAGAGGCCTAAAGGGAAACTGTTATACCTAATGATTAAATACTTGATGAGACATTTTTTTACTGCATTGTTTATGTATGATCTGTGTATCTCAGCTGAAAAGCTGAGATAAAATAAGATGTTTGCATCTAAATAACTGGACCTCAAATAGCAGACCTTATGAGCAATACTGTGTGTATTTATTTAAAATATTTACAGCTCCTCTGGAAAGTTGTTGGGGGAAAAAAACCTTACTCGTACCAAACAAATTAATACAGATGCAGCCATTCAAAATGCGCGGGCGATACCGCATTATTTTCCGGTACGCTGTACGCAATCTACCGCAAGCTACCGGTAAATACCGCGAGTTACTGTAAATTCTCCTATAATACGACAAGCAAAATAATAGTATCCGGAATTTCCGCAAGGTGGAGCTAATAAAGCTCAACCTCTCATGTTTGAGCTGTCGCCATCAAAGTCTTTAACGAAGATACTACTAATAGTATTAATAATGAATGACCTTGGACAAGCTGTAAGTGTAAACTCAAAGTATTGCCCTGGTCCACATTATTTTTTTCATTGACCGAAGTAACACCACAGCATTTCGCAATGACGCATTTTTTTCCAGTCATGCAAAGTACAGTCATTTTTGAGAATAGATTCACCATGCCTTTCACGTGCTCATAAAAGAGATTGATTTAGGAACATAAACATATTACCGTATGCAAACTGTACTGTATACAGTATGTATATGTATATTTAATGTCTTAACTGTGCCTGTTTAAGTATTGAATATTCATATCTAATTTTACCACTGAAGGGAAATCTTAGTGCCTGAGCATAAAAAGAATAGTAGCATACTGCAACGCGTTTGAAGGCCATAAACGATATTAATTTTGGAACATAAACATACAGTATATGGCTGGTCTCGGTACTCGGAAAACATACACGAAACATGGTTTCATTATGACCAGAATCGGTCTTGAGATATTTTTAACTTGATTCATAGTTTTTGAGAGGTATGTCTTAACACCGATACTACAGTACGTAAATACTGCTCACGTATATGTTTCTAGGTTTATATTATGCATTTCATACGGTCAAATTACTTTTGAGCAACTAAGAAGAAGCGTTAAACGGTATGCATTTTAGTTTCGTTTTGTGCTGGGACTCTGCTTTTAACAATGTCCCCGTGGATTGATTAGAGATATCAAGTACATACAAGTCATTTTTTAAATGTTGTAATTCATCTTGTAAAAATGTTACGAGTACATCATCTATCAACAATTACACAGGTTCTGTTTTTCATTTTGCGGATTTTAGTTACGTAACATTATTTTCTAGATTTCACGTTGTGAATATATGATTTGGGAAAACAGAGCCGCAAAGAAGTACATTATGGGTTGTTGTTTTGTTTTTTTTGCAGTTTTATCTAGAACAAGCGATGCTTGAACCTTTGTCTGATTCTTGTGAAACTATCCACACGACAGTTAAGTACCTAGGAGTACGCTGGGCAAACGTTCCGAGGTCAAATTCTTCCAGCACGGTTGTACCTTTAAAGCGGAGACGACGGCACCGAAATTTTTTGGCGCGCCTTCTCTTTAAAGCCCTGGCCAAATATGAAGACAGTACGTACAGTTATAATTCAAACGGAATTAAAAACTACACATCCCAGTTACCATGGTGGTGCTTGTGATCATTGCGTTTAACCAACGAAACAGGGTGAAAAATCAGTCATATGACTTTGGGGCAGAGTTTCGAAAGCTTAACCTATCAGCAACAAAGCGAAATTTACACGATAGGCTACCTCAAACTGTCAGTTACACGACTGTGTATGTCGCTTAAGCCACTCCTATTTGGCATTTTAGTTTTGGAGGCGAGAAGACGCCCCCCCCCCCCCTCTGGGTGCCTGATTTGCCGCCGTCTTTAACCGCTTCGTGTCCAAATCGCAGTAGCTACGCGTACAAAATAAAGTTCATCCCAGCTACAAAACATATATATTTTTGTGGTAAGAGGGAGCAAAACATCAGTATTTACTGCTATTAATTAGTGTACGATTTATAGTTGCAATCTGAGCCTAAATATAAAGTTAAAATCTCGACAAAGCAATGTAGGAAATACAGAGAAAATAAATCCTTTCTGACATCTAAAATCAGTTTCGATCAAGGTCTCTAAAACGAACAAGAAAAAGGAGTTTCGGAGGGCAATTACGCTGTATTTATATAGAATAAGTGATTTATGAGCAATCTAATTTCTTGTTCGTTTAAAACAGTGAAATGTCAGCTGCAAAAGATCGCACCAGAAACAGCAATCTCTCCACCTGTCATAGACGTTCAGGAAAGGCTGAATGAAGTCATGGTGATCAATAATAACAGTTGTAGGTCAAGAAACAAAAGATAGTGAAAACTTAAGATTTTTAAGGCTAAAACTCAAATTCATTCTACAAATTAAGGCAAATGAAAATTCAGGACGTTAAAGTGCTAGTGGTGTAAAAAAATACAAAAATGCACATGAGCAAAAAGTTTTAGAAATGGAGCAAACAGAAAAAAAGCCATGCCTATAGTGCAGAAGAGGGATGCAGGAACACTTGCTTAGATATACAAAAAAATCACAAAAGGGTGTATGATGTACATCAATTTCCCTTCGCGATCAATAAAGTCTTATCTATAAACATGAAACAGAGTGAGGAATCAGAAAATTAGCATGCATAAAAAACAGCAATTCTGTCAATGAGCCCTAAATGAATTAATAGCAACCATGGTTTCATGGAGGGCTTCTCAGATAGTTGGGCATTCAGGTAGATTGCCAGGTGAAAGGATTTGTAAACATACTTTGTTAAAGCAAGTCAGTTTTTTCCGCAACACATAAAATACATTTTTTCAAGAAAGTTTAGCCTTTGTCACTAATGAAACCACTAAATAAAGACATAAATATAGAAATCATAAGATTTTTTTTATTCAATGTTGGTAGCAGGATGAACTGTGCTAAGTGTATATATCACTCCAAGAAATATAATGAACATAAATATATTTTGCCAATCTTTTCATAGTAATCCAAACAACTCTGCGTGTATCTGACATTTGTAATATTTATCTACCGCAGTATAACTCTTCTGGCAAGGCGATTGGTATTGTACCTTGAAAGAAAACTGATTGGAAATGTCATGTAAACAATTTGTAAACTCATAGTATTGCCCTGGTCTATGTTTCTCAGAATTTGAGACAGAGAGGTCAATCTCTGCAATCTGAGCTGAGGGCATTTCTTGGAATGGAAAGGTGAGAGCAACGTGTTCTTTGATATTCTCTTAAGACTCTTCGCCAGATTTTACGATGAAAAATGTAAATAATAATAACAAAGATTATTTTATATAGTGCCTTGAAAGGTGGCTTCTTTACAGAATGACAAAACCAACTACAATAAATAATACACAAGATATGCATGATGACAATACACAGTTAGAGGAGACAGTAGATGGTCATTGTCAGTGTATTCTGAAGGTAGTTTTCCAATTTTTTGGAACGGGCTAAAAGAGGCCACCTCTACTAGAATCTTTGTCCTAACCAAAAATCTAACAAAGTATAATAATAAGATTAAAAAGAATAATAATAAACTTTATTTATAGAGCACCTTTCATACAAATAGTGCTTTGGTGCTTTAAAAACCAAGCGTAAAAATAAAATATTAAAATTGAGAGATATACTTTCAGTTGTCAAGGAAAATACAGCAATACAGTAAAGCAACATACATGTCAATTAAATAAATAAAAATTAGGAAAGTCATAATAAAATAAGAACAATTAAAGAGAACTAAAAAAAGAAACAGAAATAGAAAGAACAAAGAACCACTTTAACTAAAAACAACATTTTCAAATGTTTTTTAAAACAATATACCGAGCTTGACTGCCTAATAAAATGTGGAAGTGAGTTTCATAATTTAGAAGCATAAAAACAAAAAGCAGCCTTTCCACTCTTTCTGCATTTCACATGTGGTATTTGCAGTAGGCCAGTATGTGCAGATCTCAGGTCACGTATAGGAACATATGAAGACAGACATTCAGTAAGGTACAGGCGTGCTAGGTCGCTTTAAGCTTAAAAAACAAGTAAAAGAACTTTCAAATTTATCCTAGATAATACAGGTGACCAGTGAAGTTTTTTCAAAACAGGAATGATATTCTCTTTCTTGTATTTGTTAGGATCTGTGCTACTGCATTTCGAACAAGTAGTAAGGGATTTATTGTTTTCTTGGGAAGCCCACAAAACAGAGCATTATAATCCTATCCACATCAATGTGAGCAATGGAGAAGTCAAATTAACGTGTCTAAATATTATCTAGTTCTATCCCAGGGAAGAGGGCTGTTGCCTACACAGACGACAAGACACAAAACGCTCAACTGTGCAAAACACGCATAAGGACATCAGTCAGGAGGAACAAGGTAAAGTGTTTTTACTTCTTCACCATGGTCATGTAGTTTCACTCCAAGCACTGTCATATGAAATAACTGTGGAAACGACCTCCCCAACATTTTGGGTTGTTGCATTTTGCTTCAATGAATTTTAACCTTTTCTTTTAGACATTAAGAGGAAGGACACATTCACCCTTAGTAGAGATTCAGTTGTTCTATGAGATGTCAAGGTGAGAATTAACCACTTCAGGCATAAGTCAATCCACATGACTGAAAAAGGGGCAATGAACAGGATATGGGGATTTTGCTAGTTATAAAGTACAATAATCATCATTAAATGATCCAAGACTACTGAAGTACAAGCTGTGTCCCTGACTGATTAATTAGCAAATTCATCTTTGTAGAGTGCAGCTACTATCTATTCAGTGGCATTTCCTTAAAACAACTGTATTCCCACATTCTGAATATGGAGTGAGATCATGTAGAGAATGTTGGACTTGTAATAACTAATTGAAGGATAATAATAATCAACGAAAGTGCTTAAAAGTATCAACAAATGCCTTCAAAGTACTTGACACGTACTTTGCTTTCAAAAGTGAAACATAATTAATGCTTACGTAAGATTTCTCTTGACTTCTCAGGAGTATACTAACTCCAAGGACAAGTAACATCACAAACCATTATTTAAGTGCTGATGTTGGAGCTGCAATACTACTACCAAGACAAAAAATGATACAGGTAACACTTCTTTCAGATTTCTAAGAATTGCTAAAATAGTATGTTTACAGAGCATTCAGAGTTGAGAATATGACAAGTTCCTACCATCTCAAACACTGCCAATCTAGAACAAAAAGAAAGTACTTGAACGCCTGCAGTAATCGAACACAAACCAGAACATATCAGTGCATGACAATGAAATGTAGTCACAAAATGATTCTACCCTTTCAAGTCCCAAAAAGGACCGAGGAACTTACCGGAGGCGATACCTGGATTTCAAACAGAGTACAATGTAGCCACTGTAGGGGAGAAGATCACAGAGAGCTCTTCTCAGATTGCTCAGAGTCAGCCCCAGCACCCTGTCCTGACTGAAGCAGACAAAGTGGTCAAACAGGTAGGTAGAAATGAGTAAGGAACAGAGAGTATGGTTATTCTTGCATTGTTTTGTTCGTCTGTCAAAGAAAAGAGTGCTTCTGACTTTTGTCAATGTTCATCTTTATTTTAGGAGAAGAACAAACGGTGGTATCACACTTTGCTCAAGTGTATGATACCATGTGTGTACATCAGACATCACCAAAGGAACAGGAGACACCTGAGTAGAGAACAAGAATATGAAAAGACTGATGAAAAAAAGCACCAGGAGAAATCCATTGAATATGCACAATCTCGTCCAGTATTTCAATGAAAAGTTTCAGTGTTGTTTTTAGTGTCGTCGTATTGCATACATTTAAAACAATGTGTCTTGCTTAATGAACAATTTGATTTACTTTAGTAAAAAGTGTTGTTTACTGTAGTCCTAGCATGGATGCAACTGTTAGAAAAATCTTGAATGAAAAACTGAATGTTTCATACAATATGGGTTTGTGTTAACCCACACACCTAAGTGAAATGTTTGATTACGTTTACAAGACATAACACATAGTTCAGTTGAGTGTGAAAGGGAACAACAGAGAAAGTCACAAACAAAACATTTGTGAAGGACTTGATGAATGTTTTTTCTTTAGAAATGACAAAAAATAAAGAATTTTTCAACAAGATGTCTTTCTATAGCGAGTTTCATTTGAGATAGTCTTTTCTTAGAAGTGCAAGAGTGGTATTCCCTACAACTTATTCCCCAATTTGATCATTCTCAGAAATTAGGAGACGGAAACCACACCTACTGTAATATTAGACCTTGTAACAAGGCAACTAGGTTTCAATGGCTTAAAAGGTGCAGAAAGAGGCTCATGTATAATGACCTCCAGTGTCCCACAGGTTTCCCAAATCATTTCTTAGAGTATGGAAAAAGAGGAAATAAAGTGTCTACAGAAAGCGTATACCCCCTTGAACTTTGTTCAGTTTGTTGCGCCAGTGCCAGAGTTTCAAGCAATTAAATGAGGACCTCTATCTCACACCACATATGTTATACTTTCAAAGGGAAAAAAGGAAATATTACAATTGTATACATTTTCACCCACATGTTAATATTTGGTAGAAGCCCTTTTCACAGCAATTTCAGCTGTGAGTCTGTTGGTAATGGGCTCCACCACCTCTGCACCAACAAGATTTGATAATATTTGAGAATTTCAGAAGTCTGTCTGGTTTAGCTGAAGAATCAGCTAAGGTAAGTTTCAGGAAGAGCATCTGATTTCTTTCAATAAAGCAGAACAGAGAAAAAACACACAATACAAAATCATGAGAATTTTTATCCATATGACACTTTGACTCGAATACTTTTATCAGACCTACACAGAGTATATACTGTACACACTTTTTCAGCCCAGGTTTATACATTTGATACATTTGGAACTGCCATTTGTAGGTGTTTTTGTGTCTTAGCTCAACACTGTGAAACCTGTAGTTACAAACATGGAGGATGAAGACATGAAGACATATATTGTACCTCTGACCGGCTTACCTTCCAAGAGGTGAAAGATGAAACTTTTCCTTTATCGTCAACTCAGTGAATGTCTTTAAACTTTCGAAAACTGTAACAAAGAATAAGTTAAAAAACTTATTTTCATTGGACCCACAGAATAGTCAAAGTTGTCCATAGAAATGCCCGTCTAAATCAGAAATCTACAGCACAAAGGCAGTGGCCTTTCGGGACATAAAAATGAAATCAGACTTTACTCAGACGAATTGCCCTTGGTCACGGACATCTTGCTATCAGTCACTACAAAGATGTTTTCTCTCGTGCCATGGCTTGCCTGACTTGCTTCTTCAGCTGGATGGCTTCTGGTCGCTGGTCAGGATCGACAGCCAGCATGTCCTGGAGCAGTGTCCTTAGCTCCGTGCTTATAGCTCTATTTACTTTCAGGGGGATGTGGAACTGCAGCCAGGGGTTCTCATGCAGGGCCTCTCCAACAGGCCCTGACAGACATATGCTCCTGTATCGGAAACACACTTTAGTTCAATTCTAAAATATTTCTCATAGGACTGAAGGAACCTTTGCCTGTTAAGAGTTAACAATTAGGTCCTCAAGAACTGTTTTACGGTTTTCTACACTCCTGGCTGGCCAAGGTCTCTTAAGTGGAGGTGTAACTCATGTATCCTACATGTGATTTAGCAACATGAAAGGGAATAGCTTCTTATCGGATTATGGTCTTGGTTAACTGCCTAAGGCTGACCTAAGTGCCTAACTTTCTGACTTTCTTTATACCTTATATGTTAAGAAGCTTCTTCTGACCAATCAGAAATGTATGCTTTATGTATGAACATTTTGCTCATCAAAGTGAGTGAGAGACAAGGTTAACAGAAATTAGCCACGGCAGTAAATGACAGCATATTTTTGGGTTCTTAAATGGTCTCTACCTGGCACACCTGCAGTGCAAACTGACACACACTGTTTAGAGAAACAGCTACTCTATTACTAATATTAATGAAACATTTCTTATTCTATGGAACAAAAACAAACAGTAAAACTAAAACACAGATCTCTTAGCTTCCTATTTCATGAACCAGATGACTGAATGACCAAGCCTAACTAGTAGCCAGAACCCCAGTTAACCCTCCGTAACACAAACTTTAACCACACGACAGGAACTCTTTCAAACTGAGTGAAAATCATAAATGGATCCATAACTTTACATCAATTTACTATGTTTTGCCAATACCTGCATTTACATTTAGAACGAATGATGTCATAGAACCAGCATCACACCAGTTCCAGGTGTCTCCAAGGAGACAACAGAACTTCAGTTGTGTTTGCTAAAATACACACTTTGAAACATACTGTAACACTTAGTTAACATGTCTGGTTTAGTTGAAGAATCGGCTAAGGTAAGTTTCAGGGTTTAATGGTGGGATTGCACCTGTGCTTTTTCCCCCCAACCGCTAGAATATGATTCGCACTAAACCCAAAAGAAATACTGCACAGTTCAGGAACTTCATCAACCTAGCAACTGTAAAATAAGCTTACAAACAACTGAATTGAAATGCCAAAAAGTTCAGAGAAAGGCACAAACTATGTTTACTTGGGGTTTACAAAATTAAAGCTAACTAAAACTGTAATGATAAACAATCATGCTGCCAATGGACAGAGAAATATCATGTTTTTTGAATAATGTATTATCTGTTATATAGGAACCCTGTCACGGACGTCCAAAGGGACTAACCGTGGGGAGCAGGAGAGCGGAAAAAGACCCATATGCGTAGCTGCGAGACGGGAAAAAGGCCCGGGCTCATAGTGCAAAGAGTTCAGGAATGCCGTATAGAAACCTATGCCCTCAAGGAGCGGATGTGGGGCGCCCTGGTGCTAGGCGGGTCTCAGGACATCCGAACAACAATGCTGAGCGAGGACAGAGTGCAAGACCCGGAAATATAAAGCCCAAGGGAAAGAGAGGGACAGGAAGGACAGCAGACCGGAAACTAGGGACAGGTCAGAGAAGGAGCGCCCTCTGGCTGCAGAGGGCGTGACAGTACCCCCCCCTTCATGGGCGGCTCCCGACGCCCATACAAATAAATAAGCTGCACAGCACTGGGGGGAGGAAAAACCTCATTTAACTGAAAGGAAACCTCCGGGAATCCACGGCTGAGAGCTACCCCTTCCTCCGGGGTATAAACCTTTATTGGGTGGAGGAAGGGGGGGTAGAGAAGAGCTCTGGAGACTTAAAACAAAAAAGTACACAAGCACAAACACAACAGACAAAAACCTGGGAAAGACCAGGGAGACGAACCACAAAAAAAAATAGGAACCAAAAACAGGTAGAAACCAAGGTTCCGAGACACAGAGAGCAGGGGGGACCAAAAAGGAGGGGAAACCAGGAAGAAAAAAATCAAAACAAAAGGCAAAAAACAAGAAAAAGAACACAAAAACCCCGGGGAAAAATACCGCAGACTGGGCAAATGGCACGTTCACATTCTAACGCTGATATCGGAGTGAACAACCTGAGGAAAGCCAGACCGAAGTCCGCTCACAGACACAGATGCCCGGAGTGATATCCAGCGAAAGGCATGGAGGAACGGCAGAAAGCTTACCATTCTATCACTGATATCGGAGAGAGCCAGACCAGGAAGAGCCAGGCACGAGAACCCGCTCCAGACACAGAAGCTCGGAGTGATATCCAGTAATAAGAATAGGCAAGCCAGCACAACATTCAATCACTGATATCGGAGTGATCTACCCGAGGAAAGCCAGGTGCAGGACCCGCTCACAGGCACGGAAGATCGGAATGATATCCAGTGATTAGAATAGAGGAACTGAAAAAAAAAACAGCCCAGAGAAGAAAAAAAAACTGCGGCAAGACAAAAAAAACGCCGCTCGCGGGGTCAGTAGGTGGCTCAGCATTCTGTCACGGACGTCCAAAGGGACTAACCGTGGGGAGCAGGAGAGCGGAAAAAGACCCATATGCGTAGCGGCGAGACGGGAAAAAGGCCCGGGCTCATAGTGCAAAGAGTTCAGGAATGCCGTATAGAAACCTATGCCCTCAGGGAGCGGACGTGGGGCGCCCTGGTGCTAGGCGGGTCTCAGGACATCCGAACAACAATGCTGAGCGAGGACAGAGTGCAAGACCCGGAAATATAAAGCCCAAGGGAAAGAGAGGGACAGGAAGGACAGCAGACCGGAAACTAGGGACAGGTCAGAGAAGGAGCGCCCTCTGGCTGCAGAGGGCGTGACAAACCCAGTATAAGGGAATCCCTTGCGATCCTGTCTGCAGAGATAAAGGTAAGTATTTTTTTCTCTTTAGCTCTGTCACTCCAAGAAATATAATGAACATAAATATATTTGCCAATCTTTTCATAGTAATCCAAACAACTCTGCGTGTATCTGACATTTGTAATATTTATCTACCGCAGTATAACTCTTCTGGCAAGGCGATTGGTATTGTACCTTGAAAGAAAACTGATTGGAAATGTCATGTACTCTATGGTTTCTATTGATGTCAAGTGGCAAATGTTGACTGGTGATGTTATGTGAATCTTAGGAAATGGTCATTTTTCAATCGAGTCTTTGTTTCTCAGAATTTGAGACAGAGAGGTCAATCTCTGCAATCCGAGCTGAGGGTATTTCTTGGAATGGAAAGGTAAGAGCAACGTGTTCTTTGATATTCTCTTAAGACTCTTCGCCAGATTTTACGATGAAAAATGTAAATAATAATAACAAACATTATTTTATATAGTGTCTTGAAAGGTGGCTTCTTTACAGAATGACAAAACCAACTACAATAAAAAATACACAAGATATGCATGATGACAATACACAGTTAGAGGAGACAGTAGATGGTCATTGTCAGTGTATCCTGAAGGAAGTTTTCCAATTTTTTGGAACGGGGTAAAAGAGGCCACCTCTACTAGAATCTTTGTCCTAACCAAAAATGTAACAAAGTATAATAATAATATTAAAAATAATAATAATAATAAACTTTATTTATAGAGCACGTATCATAAAAAAGTGCTTTGGTGCTTTAAAAAGCAAGCGTAAAAATAAAATATTAAAATTGAGAGATATACTTTCAGTTCTCAAGGAAAATACAGCAATACAGTAAAGCAACATACATGTCAATTAAATAAATAAAAATTAGGAAAGTCGTAATAAAATAAGAACAATTAAAGAGAACTAAAAAAAGAAACAGAAATAGAAAGAACAAAGAACCACTTTAACTAAAAGCAACACTTTCAAATGTTTTTTAAAACAATGTACCGAGCTTGACTGCCTAATAAAAAGTGGAAGTGAGTTTCATAATTTAGAAGCATAAAAACAAAAAGCAGCCTCTCCACTCTTTCTGCATTTCACATGTGGTATTTGCAGTAGGCCAGTATGTGCAGATCTCAGGTCACGTATAGGAACATATGAAGACAGACATTCAGTAAGGTACAGACGTGCTAGGTCGCTTAAAGCTTTAAAAACAAGTAAAAGAACTTTCAAATTTATCCTAGATAATACAGGTGACCAGTGAAGTTTTTTCAAAACAGGAATGATATTCTCTTTCTTGTATTTGTTAGGATCTGTGCTACTGCATTTCGAACAAGTAGTAAGGGATTTATTGTTTTCTTGGGAAGCCCACAAAACAGAGCATTATAATCATATCCACATCAATGTGAGCAATGGAGAAGTCAAATTAACGTGTCTAAATATCATCTAGTTCTATCCCAGGGAAGAGGGCTGTTGCCTACACAGACGACAAGACACAAAACGCTCAACTGTGCAAAACACGCATAAGGACATCAGTCAGGAGGAACAAGGTAAACTGTTTTTACTTCTTCACCATGGTCATGTAGTTTCACTCCAAGCACTGTCTTATGAAATAACTGTGGAAACGACCTCCCCAACATTTTGGGTTGTTGCATTTTGCTTCAATGAATTTTAACCTTTTCTTTTAGACATTAAGAGGAAGGACACATTCACCCTTGGTAGAGATTCAGTTGTTCTACGAGATGTCAAGGTGAGAATTAACCACTTCAAGCATAAGTCAATCCACATGACCGGAAATGGGGCAATGAACAGGATATGGGGATTTTGCTAGTTATAAAGTACAATAATCATCATTAAATGATCTAAGACTACTGAAGTATAAGCTGTGTCCCTGACTGATTAATTAGCAAATTAATCTTCGTAGAGTGGAGCTACACTGAATATGGAGTGAGATCATGTAGGGAATGTTGGACTTGTAATAACTAATTGAAGGATAATAATAATCAACGAAAGTGCTTAAAAGTATCAACAAATGCCTTCAAAGTACTTGACACGTACTTTGCTTTCAAAAGTGAAACATAATTAATGCTTACGTAAGATTTCTCTTGACTTCTCAGGAGTATACTAACTCCAAGGACAAGTAACATCACAAACCATTATTTAAGTGCTGATGTTGGAGCTGCAATACTACTACCAAGACAAAAGATGATACAGGTAACACTGCTTTCAGATTTCTAAGAATTGCTAAAATAGTATGTTTGCAGAGCATTCAGAGTCTCATAGAGAAAATAAGTTGAGAATATGGCAAGTTCCTACCATCTCAAACACTGCCAATCTAGAACAAAAAGAAAGTACTTGAACGCCTGCAGTAATCGAAACAAACCAGAACATATCAGTGCATGACAATGAAATGTAGTCACAAAATGATTCTACCCTTTCAAGTCCCAAAAAGGACCGAGGAACTTACCGGAGGCGATACTAGGATTTCAAACAGAGTACAATGTAGCCACTGTAGGGGAGAAGATCACAGAGAGCTCTTCTCAGATTGCTCAGAGTCAGCCCCAGCACCCTGTCCTGACTGAAGCAGACAAAGTGGTCAAACAGGTAGGTAGAAATGAGTAAGGAACAGAGAGTATGGTTATTCTGGCATTGTTTTGTTCGTCTGTCAAAGAAAAGAGTGCTTCTGACTTTTGTCAATGTTCATCTTTATTTTAGGAGAAGAACAAACGGTGGTATCACACTTTGCTCAAGTGTATGATACCATGTGTGTACAGCTGACATCACCAAAGGAACAGGAGACACCTGAGTAGAGAACAAGAATATGAAAAGACTGATGAAAAAAAGCACCAGGAGAAATCCATTGAATATGTACAATCTCGTCCAGTATTTCAATGAAATGTTTCAGTGTTGTTTTTAGTGTCGTCGTATTGCATACATTTAAAACAATGTGTCTTGTTTAATGAATAATTTCATTTACTTTAGTAAAAAGTGTTGTTTACTGTAGTCCTAGCATGGATGCAATTGTTAGAAAAAACGTGAATGAAAAACTGAATGTTTCATACAATATGGGTTTGTGTTAACCCACACACCTAAGTGAAATGTTTGATTACGTTTACAAGACATAACACATAGTTCAGTTGAGTGTGAAAGGGAACAACAGAGAAAGTCACAAACAAAACATTTGTGAAGGACTTGATGAATGTTTTTTCTTTAGAAATGACAAAAAATAAAGAATTTTTCAACAAGATGTCTTTCTATAGCGAGTTTCATTTGAGATAGTCTTTTCTTAGAAGTGCAAGAGTGGTATTCCCTACAACTTATTCCCCAATTTGATCATTCTCAGAAATTAGGAGACGGAAACCACACCTACTGTAATATTAGACCTTGTAACAAGGCAACTAGGTTTCAATGGCTTAAAAGGTGCAGAAAGAGGCTCATGTATAATGACCTCCAGTGTCCCACAGGTTTCCCAAATCATTTCTTAGAGTATGGAAAAAGAGGAAATAAAGTGTCTACAGAAAGCGTATACCCCCTTGAACTTTGTTCAGTTTGTTGCGCCAGTGCCAGGGTTTCATGCAATTAAATGAGGACCTCTTTCTCACACCACATATGTTATACTTTCAATGGGAAAAAAGGAAATATTACATTTTCACCCACATGTTAATATTTGGTAGAAGCCCTTTTCACAGCAATTTCAGCTGTGAGTCTGTTGGTAATGGGCTCCACCACCTCTGCACCAACAAGATTTGATAATATTTGAGAATTTCAGAAGTCTGTCTGGTTTAGCTGAAGAATCAGCTAAGGTAAGTTTCAGGAAGAGCATCTGATTTCTTTCAATAAAGCAGAACAGAGAAAAAACACACAATACAAAATCATAAGAATTTGTATCCATATGACACTTTGACTCGAATACTTTTATCAGACCTACACAGAGTATATACTGTACACACTTTTTCAGCCCAGGTTTATACATTTGATACATTTGGAACTGCCATTTGTAGGTGTTTTTGTGTCGTAGCTCAACACTGTGAAACCTGTAGTTACAAACATGGAGGATGAAGACATGAAGACATATATTGTACCTCTGACCGGCTTACCTTCCAAGAGGTGAAAGATGAAACTTTTCCTTTATCGTCAACTCAGTGAATGTCTTTAAACTTTCGAAAACTGTAACAAAGAATAAGTTAAAAAACTTATTTTCATTGACCCACAGAAAAGTCAAAGTTGTCCATAGAAATGCCCGTCTAAATCAGAAATCTACAGCACAAAGGCAGTGGCCTTTCGGGACATAAAAATGAAATCAGACTTTACTCAGACGAATTGCCCTTGGTCACGGACATCTTGCTATCAGTCACTACGAAGATGTTTTCTCTCGTGCCATGGCTTGCCTGACTTGCTTCTTCTGCTGGATGGCTTCTGGTCGCTGGTCAGGATCGACAGCCAGCATGTCCTGGAGCAGTGTCCTTAGCTCCGTGCTTATGGCTCTATTTACTTTCAGGGGGATGTGGAACTGCAGCCAGGGGTTCTCATGCAGGGCCTCTCCAACAGGCCCTGACAGACATATGCTCCTGTATCGGAAACACACTTTAGTTCAATTCTAAAATATTTCTCATAGGACTGAAGGAACCTTTGCCTGTTAAGAGTTAACAATTAGGTCCTCAAGAACTGTTTTACGGTTTTCTACACTCCTGGCTGGCCAAGGTCTCTTAAGTGGAGGTGTAAGTCATGTATCCTACATGTGATTTAGCAACATGAAAGGGAATAGCTTCTTATCGGATTATGGTCTTGGTTAACTGCCTAAGGCTGACCTAAGTGCCTAACTTTCTGACTTTCTTTATACCTTATATGTTAAGAAGCTTCTTCTGACCAATCAGAAATGTATGCTTTATGTATGAACATTTTGCTCATCAAAGTGAGTGAGAGACAAGGTTAACAGAAATTAGCCACGGCAGTAAATGACAGCATATTTTTGGGTTCTTAAATGGTCTCTACCTGGCACACCTGCAGTGCAAACTGACACACACTGTTTAGAGAAACAGCTACTCTATTACTAATATTAATGAAACATTTCTTATTCTATGGAACAAAAACAAACAGTAAAACTAAAACACAGATCTCTTAGCTTCCTATTTCATGAACCAGATGACTGAATGACCAAGCCTAACTAGTAGCCAGAACCCCAGTTAACCCTCCGTAACACAAACTTTAACCACACGACAGGAACTCTTTCAAACTGAGTGAAAATCATAAATGGATCCATAACTTTACATCAATTTACTATGTTTTGCCAATACCTGCATTTACATTTAGAACGAATGATGTCATAGAACCAGCATCACACCAGTTCCAGGTGTCTCCAAGGAGACAACAGAACTTCAGTTGTGTTTGCTAAAATACACACTTTGAAACATACTGTAACACTTAGTTAACATGTCTGGTTTAGTTGAAGAATCGGCTAAGGTAAGTTTCAGGGTTTAATGGTGGGATGGCACCTGTGCTTTTTTCCCCCAACCGCTAGAATATGATTCGCACCAAACCCAAAAGAAATACTGCACAGTTCAGGAACTTCATCAACCTAGCAACTGTAAAATAAGCTTACAAACAACTGAATTGAAATGCCAAAAAGTTCAGAGAAAGGCACAAACTATGTTTACTTGGGGTTTACAAAATTAAAGCTAACTAAAACTGTAATGATAAACAATCTTGCTGCCAATGGACAGAGAAATATCATGTTTTTTGAATAATGTATTATTTGTTATATAGGAACCCAGTATAAGGGAATCCCTTGCGATCCTGTCTGCAGAGATAAAGGTTAGTCTTTTTTTCTCTTTAGCTCTGTCACTCCAAGAAATATAATGAACATAAATATATTTGCCAATCTTTTCATAGTAATCCAAACAACTCTGCGTGCATCTGACATTTGTAATATTTATCTACCGCAGTATTGTACCTTGAAAGAAAACTGATTGGAAATGTCATGTACTCTATGGTTTCTATTGATGTCAAGTGGCAAATGTTGACTGGTGATGTTATGTGAATCTTGGGAATGGTCATTTTTCAATCGAGTCTATGTTTCTCAGAATTTGAGACAGAGAGGTCAATCTCTGCAATCCGAGCTGAGGGTATTTCTTGGAATGGAAAGGTAAGAGCAACGTGTTCTTTGATATTCTCTTAAGACTCTTCGCCAGATTTTACGATGAAAAATGTAAATAATAATAACAAACATTATTTTATATAGTGCCTTGAAAGGTGGCTTCTTTACAGAATGACAAAACCAACTACAATAAAAAATACACAAGATATGCATGATGACAATACACAGTTAGAGGAGACAGTAGATGGTCATTGTCAGTGTATCCTGAAGGAAGTTTTCCAATTTTTTGGAACGGGGTAAAAGAGGCCACCTCTACTAGAATCTTTGTCCTAACCAAAAATGTAACAAAGTATAATAATAATATTAAAAATAAAAATAATAATAAACTTTATTTATAGAGCACCTATCATAAAAAAGTGCTTTGGTGCTTTAAAAAGCAAGCGTAAAAATAAAATATTAAAATTGAGAGATATACTTTCAGTTGTCAAGGAAAATACAGCAATACAGTAAAGCAACATACATGTCAATTAAATAAATAAAAATTAGGAAAGTCGTAATAAAATAAGAACAATTAAAGAGAACTAAAAAAAGAAACAGAAATAGAAAGAACAAAGAACCACTTTAACTAAAAGCAACACTTTCAAATGTTTTTTAAAACAATGTACCGAGCTTGACTGCCTAATAAAAAGTGGAAGTGAGTTTCATAATTTAGAAGCATAAAAACAAAAAGCAGCCTCTCCACTCTTTCTGCATTTCACATGTGGTATTTGCAGTAGGCCAGTATGTGCAGATCTCAGGTCACGTATAGGAACATATGAAGACATACATTCAGTAAGGTACAGACGTGCTAGGTCGCTTAAAGCTTTAAAAACAAGTAAAAGAACTTTCAAATTTATCCTAGATAATACAGGTGACCAGTGAAGTTTTTTCAAAACAGGAATGATATTCTCTTTCTTGTATTTGTTAGGATCTGTGCTACTGCATTTCGAACAAGTAGTAAGGGATTTATTGTTTTCTTGGGAAGCCCACAAAACAGAGCATTATAATCATATCCACATCAATGTGAGCAATGGAGAAGTCAAATTAATGTGTCTACATATCATCTAGTTCTATCCCAGGGAAGAGGGCTGTTGCCTACACAGACGACAAGACACAAAACGCTCAACTGTGCAAAACACGCATAAGGACATCAGTCAGGAGGAACAAGGTAAAGTGTTTTTACTTCTTCACCATGGTCATGTAGTTTCACTCCAAGCACTGTCTTATGAAATAACTGTGGAAACGACCTCCCCAACATTTTGGGTTGTTGCATTTTGCTTCAATGAATTTTAACCTTTTCTTTTAGACATTAAGAGGAAGGACACATTCACCCTTGGTAGAGATTCAGTTGTTCTACGAGATGTCAAGGTGAGAATTAACCACTTCAAGCATAAGTCAATCCACATGACCGGAAATGGGGCAATGAACAGGATATGGGGATTTTGCTAGTTATAAAGTACAATAATCATCATTAAATGATCTAAGACTACTGAAGTATAAGCTGTGTCCCTGACTGATTAATTAGCAAATTCATCTTCGTAGAGTGGAGCTACACTGAATATGGAGTGAGATCATGTAGGGAATGTTGGACTTGTAATAACTAATTGAAGGATAATAATAATCAACGAAAGTGCTTAAAAGTATCAACAAATGCCTTCAAAGTACTTGACACGTACTTTGCTTTCAAAAGTGAAACATAATTAATGCTGACGTAAGATTTCTCTTGACTTCTCAGGAGTATACTAACTCCAAGGACAAGTAACATCACAAACCATTATGTAAGTGCTGATGTTGGAGCTGCAATACTACTACCAAGACAAAAAATGATACAGGTAACTCTGCTTTCAGATTTCTAAGAATTGCTAAAATAGTATGTTTGCAGAGCATTCAGAGTCTCATAGAGAAAATAAGTTGAGAATATGGCAAGTTCCTACCATCTCAAACACTGCCAATCTAGAACAAAAAGAAAGTACTTGAACGCCTGCAGTAATCGAACACAAACCAGAACATATCAGTGCATGACAATGAAATGTAGTCACAAAATGATTCTACCCTTTCAAGTCCCAAAAAGGACCGAGGAACTTACCGGAGGCGATACTAGGATTTCAAACAGAGTACAATGTAGCCACTGTAGGGGAGAAGATCACAGAGAGCTCTTCTCAGATTGCTCAGAGTCAGCCCCAGCACCCTGTCCTGACTGAAGCAGACAAAGTGGTCAAACAGGTAGGTAGAAATGAGTAAGGAACAGAGAGTATGGTTATTCTTGCATTGTTTTGTTCGTCTGTCAAAGAAAAGAGTGCTTCTGACTTTTGTCAATGTTCATCTTTATTTTAGGAGAAGAACAAACGGTGGTATCACACTTTGCTCAAGTGTATGATACCATGTGTGTACAGCAGACATCACCAAAGGAACAGGAGACACCTGAGTAGAGAACAAGAATATGAAAAGACTGATGAAAAAAGGCACCAGGAGAAATCCATTGAATATGCACAATCTCGTCCAGTATTTCAATGAAAAGTTTCAGTGTTGTTTTTAGTGTCGTCGTATTGCATACATTTAAAACAATGTGTCTTGTTTAATGAACAATTTCATTTACTTTAGTAAAAAGTGTTGTTTACTGTAGTCCTAGCATGGATGCAATTGTTAGAAAAAACGGGAATGAAAAACTGAATGTTTCATATAATATGGGTTGGTGTTAACCCACACACCTAAGTGAAATGTTTGATTACGTTTACAAGACATAACACATAGTTCAGTTGAGTGTGAAAGGGAACAACAGAGAAAGTCACAAACAAAACATTTGTGAAGGACTTGATGAATGTTTTTTCTTTAGAAATGACAAAAAATAAAGAATTTTTCAACAAGATGTCTTTCTATAGCGAGTTTCATTTGAGATAGTCTTTTCTTAGAAGTGCAAGAGTGGTATTCCCTACAACTTATTCCCCAATTTGATCATTCTCAGAAATTAGGAGACGGAAACCACACCTACTGTAATATTAGACCTTGTAACAAGGCAACTAGGTTTCAATGGCTTAAAAGGTGCAGAAAGAGGCTCATGTATAATGACCTCCAGTGTCCCACAGGTTTTCCCACAGGTTTGTTGCGCCAGTGCCAGAGTTTCATGCAATTAAATGAGGACCTCTTTCTCACACCACATATGTTATACTTTCAATGGGAAAAAAGGAAATATTAGAATTGTATACATTTTAAAGCCATGTGTTCATATTTGGTAGAAGCCCTAACAACACCTAAAAAACACCTAACAACGGGTGCAGGACCGAATTAGGGCAGTACCCACTATTGATAAACATACAGAAAACAATATTAAAGTACTGGCTTTTATATTAGCCAGACACAGCTGGATGAGCTCTACCAGCCAGGACAGGAGGCTCTACTGTACACAGAGAGGGGAGGGAGGGGGGAACAAGCTGCCCAGCCGTGTGGAATGCTACAAAACCCTAAACAGACAAAACATACTACCCGAATATTTGACCAAGATATCCAGACACAGCTGGATGAGCTCCACCAGTCAGGACAGGCTAATAAGATACACTCCACAGACATTCACAACAGTGACATATCATAAACACTTGAATTACTTATCTAGTCTCTCGAAACAAAATTTCGAGAAAAAACACATTGCCCAACGTTAGAAAGCACCTTGCATTACATTGCTTGAAAAACAATTTTATGTCGAAGGAATTATGGATCGGGAATTCTTCGAGGAAGTCGGGGTCACACAGCATGCCGCCCCATATATCAGGGAGCACATTGGATCAAGGCACAGTCTCTTTCAAGACAACGATCCGAAACACACAGCAGCAAGGGCGAGGCTTATAGCAGAACGAGTGAACTGGGTGAAAACTCCAGCCGAATCTCCAGATTTAAATCCAATAGAGATGGTATGGCATTAGCTGAAAGACTATGTTTGGAAAACTCCTAAACCCAGCACAAAGCAAGAACTGATACTGATACAATGTCTGTTGATACTGATACTGTATGAGTAGGGCTGTTTCACCACTCCTTTTTTTTGTTGCATACAGCAGTACTTCTTATGGTAGTACTTAAGTACAGTACAGTAGGTACTTACATTAGTACTTCTCACGTTAAAAAAGTTAGGTGTTAGCATAAACTATTAGTAATAAAAAATATTAAACTTAGCACTGTAATAAATTATGCTAATATTAAATTCGATTCTGCTCTGAGAATGTAGGGGGAATGAAAAATGCCAGTGGTCTTTCCACTGATGAACTTGTGCCTGATGAACACCACTGCGTCACACCACACAGCTGCAAGTGCACCTCACTGTGCCCGGCCACCACTGCATCACACAACTGCCAGCGCACCTCACCGTACCAGGCCACCACTGCGTCACACAGCTACCAGCGCACCTCACCATGCCCAGCCACCACTGCGTCACACAGCTGCAAGCACACCTCAAAGTTCCCGGCCACTACTGAATCACACCACACAGGTGGCAGCGCACCGTACCAGACCACCACTGCGTCACACAGGTGCCAGTGCACCTCACCGTGCCCGGCCACCACTTCATCATACAACTGCCAGTACACCTGTCCGTGCAAGGCCACCACTGAGTCACACAGCTGCCAGCACACCTCATAATGCCAGGCCACCACTGCGTCACACCACACACCCGCCAGTGCACCTCACCGTGCCAAGCCACCACTGCGTCACACAGCTGCCAGCACACCTCACCGTACCAGGCCACAACTGCGTCACACAGCTGCCAGCACACCTCACCGAGCACGGCCACAGCTGCATCACGCAGCTGCCAGCGCACCTCACCGTATTCTGCCACAGCTGCGTCACACAGCTGCCAGCGCACCTCACCGTGCCAGGCCACCATTACGTCACACATCTGCCAACGCACCTCACCGTGCCCAGCCACCACTGCGTCACACAGCTGCCAGCACACCTCACCGTGCCCGGCCACCACTTCATCATACAACTGCCAGTACACCTGACCGTGCAAGGCCACCACTGCGTCACACAGCTGCCAGCGCACCTCACCGTGCCAGGCCACCACTGCGTCACACAGCTGCCAGCGCACCTCACCGTGCCAGGCCACCACTGCGTCACACAGCTGCCAGCGCACCTCAGCATGCCAGGCCGCCACTGAGTCACACCACACAGCCACCAGCGCACCTCACCGTGCCAGGCCGCCACTGAGTCACGCCACACAGCCACCAGCGCACCTCACCGTGTCAGGCCACCACTGCGTCACGCCACACTGCCACCAGTGCACCTCACCGTGCCAGGCCACCACTGAGTCACGCCACACAGCCACCAGCGCACCTCACCGTGCCACGCCAGCACTGAGTCACGCCACACAGCCACCAGCGCACCTCACCGTGTCAGGCCACCACTGCGTCACGCCAAACTGCCACCAGCGCACCTCACCGTGCCAGGCCACCACTGAGTCATGCCACACAGCCACCAGCGCACCTCACCGTGCCAGGCCAACCACTGCGTCACACATCTGCCAACGCACCTCACCGTGCCAGGCCACCATTACGTCAAACCACACAGCCGCCAGTGCACCTCACCGTGCCCAGCCACCACTGCGTCACACAGCTGCCAGCGCACCTCACCATAACAGGCCACCACTACGTCAAACCACACAGCCGCCAGTGCACCTCACCGTGACAGGCCACCACTGAGTCACACCACACAGCCGCCAGCGCACCTCACTGTGCCAGGCCACCACTGCGTCACACAGCTGAAAGCGCACCTCACCGTGCCAAGCCACCACTGCATCACACAGCTGCCAGCACACCTCACCGTACCAGGCCACAACTGCGTCACACAGATGCCAGCACACCTCACCGAGGCCGGCCACAGCTGCATCACACAGCTGCCAGCGCACCTCACCGTACCCTGCCACAGCTGCGTCATACACCTGCCAGCACACCTCACCGTTCCAGGCCACCACTGCGTCACACAGCTGCCAGCGCACCTCACCGTGCCAGGCCACCACTGCGTCAGACCACACACAGCTGCCAGCGCACCTCACCGTGCCAGGCCACCACTGCGTCACACCACACGGCTGCCAGAGTTCAACTTTAATGCAGGAAAAATGGATTTCCCAGAAGCTATACTGATTCTTATGGAAGCCCGTTTCGGCCAGGGAGTAGAAAAAATCCGCCCTGGTATTCTCTGGGATGCAGTGCAGTTAAAACTGTTCACTGTTACTGACCATACTGCCTGCCTGCGGGCACTTTTCCTTTCCGTGGGGGAGGGTGGACTGTCTTTCATTAGAAGGTTAGCCTATTCTACTTGGAGAATGAAGAGGGGGTGAAAAGTGCCCGCGGTCATTTAATTAGTATTACAATTCGCACTGATTCCCCTGCGAAGATATGGACATAAGAAAATTCGTGTGTGGTCAAAAAATGCCATAAAAACGACAAAATGAAGGCTGTGAAAACATTCACAATGTGCTGTATACACAAAGCACGTGTTCTCACAACTCGAGGAGGTTTCGTGAAAACTTTATATCGTCACACAAAATAAAGTTTTTTTGTTTACAAAGACAATTACAAAGAATGTGGACCAGGGTAATACTTTGAGTTTACAGCTTGTCCAAGATCATTCATTATTAATACTATTAGGGATATTTTCGGTAAAGACTGACAGTAGGAACATTCCTGTTCTTTACTCAGCAGCTTATTAAAAACAGGGTGTTCAAAACGTTTTTTTTACCCAGAAGAGTGACACAGCTTCGCGTTGTGAATCTGTTATTCCGTATTTACAAAGAAAGTGGAATACAGTAATACTACCTGCTATATAGATACATATTTTTAGATATTCAGATCCTTAAATTAATATCATCATTCATTTCATTAGATACGTGATTCCATACTATATTCCCTATTACAAAACCAATAATTCCAGTCCTGAAATCTGATTGGCTGACACACATTCGAAGAACATACTGTAACACTTAGTTAACATGTCTGGTTTAGTTGAAGAATCGGCTAAGGTAAGTTTCAGGGTTTAATGGTGGGATGGCACCTGTGCTTTTTCCCCCCAACCGTTAGAATATGATTTGCACAAAACCCAAAAGAAATACTGCACAGTTCAAGAACCTAGCAACTGTAAAATAAGCTTAAAAACAACTGAACTGAAATGCAAAAAAGTTCAGAGAAAGGCACAAAATATTTTTACTTGGGGTTTAAAAAATTAAAACTAACTAAAACATTCCAAACAGAAGCCGGCCTACCTTCTTTTCTTTGTACCTGATAAAGATGAGGAAGGCTTTAAAGATACAGCTAAACTTTTGCAGAACCATTCAAGCGCATTGTTACTGTTTGTTGTAGAAGCCAAAAATATGAGAATCTCAAAATCTAAAAATCTCATGGCGTCAGAATGTACAACTTTAAAAAAATAAATAATAATAATAATAATAATAAACATTAATTTATATAGCGCCTTGAAAGGTGGCTTCTTAATAGAATGACAAAACCAACAACAATAAATAATACACAAGATATGCATGATGACAATACACAGTTAGAGGAGACAGTAGATGGTGGTACTAAACACAGTGAGAGCAGAAGGATAAAGAACAGGGGTGAGTTTCCCGAAAACAACTAATCTTAGAGACTTTCAAGCAACTTTACGATGTACGTATGTACGTATGTAAACAATCGATTGACAATTCTTTCATTATATGGTGTCGGTTTTGGTCCTTCAGTGGGATGAAATAAAGTTGTGAAAAGGAATATGAAGTAAACTTGACATCATAGTTTAAGCAAAAGCATATAGATAGGCACAAAAAGGGACCTTATTGTTTCTAAGAGCAAAGAAAAGAAATGACTGACATGCCGTAAAAGAAAACCAAGATTAACTGCGTGGACAGTGTATGCGTCCCGCACGACGTCCGTGATTTAAAGCAATATTTTTTGGCGCGCTGCCATAGTTAAGAATCAATATTTCATGAGAAAAAACTGTTATTTAGAGTTATTGGGTGTACTGGAACTCAATGGAAACATTAACTACTAAGCTTGGCATGTGTCACTCAACAAATACAGGACCTATAATCAAATTTAAAAACAAGAAGATCTAAGCTTTACCGTCAACAATCACGACAGAACATCAAACGGTGTTGGAACTACGCGGTATCGACCGCGGGTTTGGGTACGGAATGGAGCAGGCGTGGGACTCAGGACTGGGGCTGAACAACACATTTATTAACTCGAATCGGGAAAGGTACACACACAGGGACAGGGGTTACAGCGCTGCACCTTCACTAACACACACACACACCTGAAGGGAAGAGACTGTATCCCAGCCTCCGTCCCGCTATACAGTCCGGTAGAACCCAGGTGCTGTTCTCAGCCCGCCTTGCGTGCGCAGGACTAAAGCGCCCTGCGTGGCGCTACATTATAAATACATGTTAGGCCCAATGATTTCACTAAAATAATGCATTGCTGCATTTCATACTGAAAATAATATCATCTAGTCAAGTATAAAAATGAATATGAAATATACCCAAGATGACTCATAAATTCATCACTGTATAAATAAATGTTCTTTTTTCGAATTTCCTCTGACACAGTACAACACAATATCAAAGTCCTTCATATAAACTCTTAGTGTCCTGTATTCCCAGAGGATGCCCCTGCCGTGAAGTGACTGTGCTCTGTCTGGCGATCTCTGGCGCTCAGGGTGGGCAGGAGGAGGCCAGTTTAAGAAGCACTTAGTGATGAACGAGCGGGTCGGGGAGCACGTAGATGACGAAGGATTTAACGTGCTACTTCAGTTACGATGGGTTTTGGGAAACACTCGTCAATTAACGATCGAGCTTAAGAGCGAGTTTACGATGTTCTTAGCGCTACGACGCCTTCGGTAAACAGAATCATATCTAGAAGGATTACCATATATAAAAATAGAAAGAATTATATATGATATATACAAGTAATTATATCATATCATATATTATTAACACCATACCCACCATCTATGTACATTCACATGACCACACATATCAGATCAATATCAAATCAATCACAATGATTAGAATGCGCGCAGAAATCGCCCCTTTCTCTTCCCATCTTTCAGCACATTATACGTCCTCTCCACGATACAAGCCGATATCCGTTATCTTACTCTACAATGCACCTTTTCCCGTGTTGTACGTTAACATTTGGTTCATAAAATCGACACACCTGAAATACTAAATAAGAAAGAAAACAATTATAACACAACGGATGACAGAGCCTCTAGAACAGAAAACCCGTTGGCGTCACACACGCTGAATGTCTCTCTCTCTCCTGCTCAGCAAAACACAACATGTGGGTCAACACCGTGTGAGGCATTAAACATCACCTTCGTGCATTACCGCGATTCATCTGGCACACAACTGTACTACTACAGAAATAATATATATAATGTCGCCACACGAATCTGTAATGAAAATAAAATTAAAAATGCCGCTGGCGTCTCACCCGACTGGCGGCCACAGCGCGTCTGAGGGCTCCCCAGAGAAACGAGCCGCCTGTGACCCCAGGGGCACCTTCACTGGCGCCCCGCCACCAACAAACCCCAAGGGCTGTCGCAAAGCCAACTCCATACAGAAAAACGGAACTCATCTGGGGGAAGTTCACAAAATAAAATAATAAAATAAAAGATGACATCATATAACCACGGCTCAACGCAGCTGGCTACACGTGTGAGAAGGTGCAGTACTTGAAGTGCGCTGGGCAAACTTCCGAGGTCAAATTCTTCCAGCACGGTTGTACCTTTAAAGCGGAGACGACGGCACCGAAAGTTTTTGGCGCGCCTTCTCTTTAAAGCCCTGGCCAAATATGAAGACAGTACGTACAGTTATAATTCAAACGGAATTAAAAACTACACATCCCAGTTACCATGGTGGTGCTTGTGATCATTGCGTTTAACCAACGAAACATGGCGAAAAATCAGTCACATGACTTTGGGGCAGAGTTTCGAAAGCTTAACCTATCAGCAACAAAGCGAAATTTACACGATAGGCTACCTCAAACTGTCAGTTACACGACTGTGTATGTCGCTTAAGCCACTCCTATTTGGCATTTTAGTTATGGAGGCGAGAAGACGCCCCCCCCCCCCCCCCCCTCTCTGGGTGCCTGATTTGCCGCCATCTTTAACCGCTTCGTGTCCAAATCGCAGTAGCTACGCGTACGAAATAAAGTTCATCCCAGCTACAAAACATATATATTTTTGTGGTAAGAGGGAGCAAAACATCAGTATTTACTGCTATTAATTAGTGTACGATTTATAGTTGAAATCTGAGCCTAAATATAAAGTTAAAATCTCGACAAAGCAATGTAGGAAATACAGAGAAAATAAATCCTTTCTGACATCTAAAATCAGTTTCGATCAAGGTCTCTAAAACGAACAAGAAAAAGAGGATTTTCGGAGGGCAATTACGCTGTATTTATATAGAATAAGTGATTTATGAGCAATCTAATTTCTTGTTCGTTTAAAACAGTGAAATGTCAGCTGCAAAAGATCGCCCCAGAAACAGCACTCTCTCTGCCTGTCATAGACGTTCAGGAAAGGCTGAATGAAGTCATGGTGATCAATAATAACAGTTGTAGGACAAGAAACAAAAGATAGTGAAAACTTAAGATTTTTAAGGCTAAAACTCAAATTCATTCTACAAATTAAGGCAAATGAAAATTCAGGACGTTAAAGTGCTAGAGGTGTAAAAAAATACAAAAATGCACATGAGCAAAAAGTTTTAGAAATGGAGCAAACAGAATAAAAGCCATGCCTATAGTGCAGAAAAGGGATGCAGGAACACTTGCTTAGATATACAACAACATTATTTTATTAACCCTTTACAATTTCTTGCATTAGTAATTATCTTTTCGCATACCCCAGCTTGCTCTCCATGAGATACACAGACACACAGATGAAAGAGATAGGGAGAGAGCCTGTGGTCAGAGTACAGGGTCAGCCATTGTACAGCGCCCCTGGAGCAGTTGGGGTTAAGGGCCTTGCTCAGCAGCCCAACGGAGTAGGATTCTTTTCTGGGTGCGGGATTTATTGTTAAATTATTACTTTAAATAAATACTTTGAGTTACTGAAACAGCCCGCTAATAAAATTGTCGCAATTTTGTTCTCGTTTGGAAGAGAGAATCAAAAATGAGACATAATGATGGTTTCCGGCTTAGACCTTTAAAGGTACCCCCATCACGGGAGAATTTGACCTCGGAACGTTTACCCAGCGTAATATTGTATTTCATTTCACTTTGACCGATTGTCTTTAAATCAATTGTTGTCAGAATATCCCCACCTCCAAACAAGAACAAAATTGCAACGATTTTATTAACTGGCTGTTTCAGTAACTTAAAGTACATATTTAAAGTAATAATTTAACAAGATATGTAAATGTTTTAAGGTATGTATATGTTGTGAATGTCTGTAGATTGTATCTTATGATTTAAATACTTTTATTTTTTCACAATCTAGCAATGCCAGACAGAATTCTAATGGCCTTGCAGATCAGAAAATCAAGGAACAAAACAATTATTGCGCCCAGCTCCTCAATGGGATAGCTTTAACTTGCTAATGCGTTGGTGTACAAAAGTAAAAAACAATTACTTTTTGACAATGAAAACTGGTGTGTATCTCTCTCTTTGCTGGCGCGCGGGCGCGGTGGGGTGCTGTACCACCCGCACAGAACATTAAAGTGTCCCTTTCCATTCAATGGGTGTCTGAGTTGCTGTGTCCTATCTTCTGACAGTCGCTGTTGTGAATGTCTGCAGAGTGTATCTTATTTTTAGCATTGTAGCGCTTTCGCCCTGGGGGGCGGCTGAAGAACACCCGGCTGGGGTGCGCGGTGAGGGGCAGGACAGGAGTGGTCAGGGCGGGGTTTAGGTAGGCCGCTGACTATTGCAGCTGCCACACAGTGAAAGGGGCATACGGGCTGGGGAGATCGCCCGTTTTCCATGTAAATAGTTCCCTGGTTCCGCACCCCTCTCTCCCTCCCTCTCCAGATACAGCTGTATGAGCTCCACCAGTCAGGACAGGAGGCTCTACTGTACGCACAGAGGGGTGGTAGAGGGGAACAAGTTGCAAGCCGTGGGGTTGAAGCTGATACCCTGGATCCTCTCCAGACACAGCTGTATGAGCTCCACCAGTCAGGACAGGAGGCTCTATTGTACACAGAGAGGGGCGGGAGGGGGGAACAAGCTACCCAGCCATGGGATTGAAGCTGATACCCTGGATCCTCTCGAGACACAGCTGTATGAGCTCCACCAGTCATGAGATAATGCTCTACTGTACACAGAGGGGGGCAGGAGGGGGGAACAAGCTGCCCAGCCGTGGGTTTGAACCTGATACCCCGCTTGATCCTCTCCAGATACAGCTGAATGAGCTCCACCAGTCAAGACAGGAGGTTCTACTGTACACAGAGAGGTGCAGGGGGGGAAACAAGCTGCATAGCCATGGGGTTGACCCTGATACCATGGATCCTCTCCAGACACAGTTGTATGAGCTCCACCAGTCAGGACAGGAGCCTCTACTGTACAGAGAGAGGTGCGGGAGGGGGGAACAAGCTGCCCAGCCGTGGGGTTGACGCTGATACCCTGGATCCCCTCCAGACACAGCTGTATGAGCTCCACCAGTCAGGACAGGAGGCTCTACTGTACACAGAGAGAGGCGGTGGGGAGAACAAGCTGATACCCTGGCTTCTCACACAAACCTTAAAATCACGTAATAGGTTTATTCCATGCTGAAAAAAAGAAGAAAGAATACACATTCCATAGGAATCAGTGCCTTTATATAGCGCCTTTAAAGGTGGCTTCTCAAAGCGCCTTACGGGATAAAAACAACAAAAACAAAAATATTGTTTTCCATTGCACTTTGACAGATCATCTTTAAATCAATTGTTGATTTAAAGTTTGACAGTAAATGTTTATATTGTAAAGCATACAGCCGGCATTTCTTTCTAAAAATTAAAAAAATTGTTTGCGCAGTCTAAGAGGGGGGGGGTCTGCTGACAATCCCCCATACACTCAAGTGAAATATTAATAACCCCAATGTAAACAGCGTATTTACAATTTGTTGATAATAAAAATGTTAAGTTCTCTAAGACTTTGTGATACTTTACCCAGGGAGCTGTGTAAGCATGCGTGGTGACTATTCATTGTTATTAAAAAATGACTTAGATTCGAACATGTTGTGATATTTAGAAATATAAAAAGTCAATTAATTGTCCATAATATTGCTATTTTATTTTTTCAAAGAAATGCTTGTTAAAAGAAAAGTCATAGCACAGGCTGGATTTGAACAGCCAACCTCTCGCTTACAAGTTCAGCACATGAATAGAATTATATCATTATTAATTTCTTTAGATATGCGATTCCATATTATATTCCCTATTAATCAAATTCTAAAAGTATGCTTGTTTGCTCCTGTATTGAGCGTATTTGCAGAAAAGCTTAAAACTACCACTTTTTATACACACGTTATTTCACATGTTAGTTAAAGACTTCGATGCTTAATATTGTTTAGGGAGAAATGGAATACTGGTGTGTATTTTTGTACCGAGACCAGCCATATACAGTTTACATACTGTAATACTGTATGTTTATGTTCCAAAATTAATATCATTTATGGCCTTCACACGCGTTATAATCCTATTCTTTTTATGCTCAGCTACTAAGATTTCCCTTCAGTGGTAAAATTCCATATAAATATTTAATACTTAAACGGGCACAGTAAAGACATTAAATATACATATACATACTGTATACAGTACAGTTTGCATACAGTAATATGTTTATGTTCCTAAATCAATATCTCTTATGAGCATGCAAAAGGCATGGTGAATTGGAGATTCTCAAAAATGACTGTGCTTTGCATGATTGGAAACAAATGCGTGATTGGATCAACGAAATGCTGTGGTGTTACTTTTACAAAGACGGTCAATGAAAAAAAGAATGTGGACCAGGGCAATACTTTGAGTTTACAGCTTGTCCAAGGTCATTCATTAGAACATGTGGTATTATGCGGTACTATGCGAGAATACACGGTATTAATATGGTAACTTGTGTTACACCGCGATAAGCACACCGCAAAATAATGCGGTATCGCCCGCTTGTTTTGAATGGCTGCATCTGTATATCCCTGCTAGTGATGATGACCATGGTCACCTCACCCTCGCAATACACCGGCTGAAAGAACTTAAGAACAGGGTAAATCAAGAACAGGGCATTGGCAATGAGTTCCCCTTCTTTTCATGGTTAAAATCATTTTTTGGGTCATGGGGACTGTTTTTCTTAAAGCTATTCATGCCTGTTGTAATGTTTTTGCTGTTGTGCTGTTGTCTGACTAGGGTGACCCCTATGAGGACTCTGTGGTATGAACACATTTAAGGATAAAAAGGAGGGAATGTAATGAAAAGTTACTGAGAAAAAGTGTTTTATTCTATGTTGTTTACGGACAGAGCTGTGCTGCAGAAGCAGCTGGATACTTAGAACAAAGTGTGATAGCACCCAACTTGTCAAGGGCACAGGATGTTTTAATACTGTTTATCTCGGCTGCTTGAAGAAGGGAGTGTGAGAAACCATTTGAATAACTGCTCTTCTTTGCTTAAAGCAAAAACTGATAAGGAATGGAAAATGACTGCTTTGCCTGTCCTTGAAGTGTTGCATCAGCTTAAAAAAGATATAAAACAAGGGGTCTCCCTGCTTGCTTTTGAATCACCTTTCACTTCTCTGCGCAGACAGGTGATGGCTTTTTCCCATATTGCAAAATGAATAAAGACCTTACTGAGTGAATGAGAATACCTCTCCTGGCTAAATCCCTTACAACTTGTTCGAAATGCAGTACGGCCATATTTCATATCAACCCACAGATGCATTCCATAAACACTAGAATTCTGGTTGTACTTAAATTGACCTTATACGTTTTGGATTATGTTTAACCTTCTTCAATTTCTTTCATTTCTTCAACCATATTTTGAGATGATTACGTTTACAGAAGCAAATATTATTCAGTGCTTTTTCTTCACTCCTTTAATCAAACCCACATTTCTATAAGGAGGGCCATTGTGAAACTCCCCAAAGTGAGCTGAATTAATCTTTTATTCTTCACACCTGCGAAGTCATTCCTTCATTGTGAAATATGAAGGCCTTTCATTATTCACATATACTACAACATCTGAAAATAATAGGTCTTGAAATAGTTGAATGAAAGAAAATCCTGAATAACTCCTTCAAATCCGTGTTACACTTTCATCAAGTACACACACTTTGAATGTGATGAACTATAAAAAGTTATTTTAACCATACCCAATGTAGCTCGGGAGTGCGATTGCATACACAATCATGTTTTCAGTGTTTGGACATCAGCCGTACATCAGAACAATCATTTCACTAACACAGCTCCATGTTGAGTGACTTCCCTCCAAAAACACAAAGTCACTTTCCCTTAGCAATTATTGCATGGATTTAGATCATCTGCCTTCTGCATCAAGCCCTGTATGATATACTGTACAAAGCCAAGCTTTGGGATAGTGCTTTGTTTGGATCCTTGTCTTCATCCTTTTGGATCCCAGGCTGCTCATTTGCAAATGTATTTTGACATTAATTATAGTGACTATAGCAATGAGGTGGCACTGTGGTTCACAGAGCTGGGGTCCTGGGTTCAATTCCTGGGGTGCAGTCTGGATGGAATTGTATGTTCTCCCTTCATTTGTGTGGATTTCTTCCAGGTGCTCCAGTTTCTTCCCACAGTCCAAAGACATACAGTACTAGTAGGTTAAGGTGCAACTACAGTCCCAATTTTGCAGACACAAAAGTATTTAATTTCAGTCACAAAATAAAATCATTGACATTTTAGAAAAAACTTTACAAACTCAAAATTGAGCACAAAATCATGAACTTTGTGAAAGTACTATAAGTTATGCCATGTTGTAACAAATTCGCATTCAAGTTCCACACAAATTGCGATGTGATGCAGCCTTTCCTGCTCACTAATCACTGTAATGACTAATGCAATGTGATGTAGGAGAGAAAAGGTATAGGTTATGCAGCAAACATTTCACTGCAAAAAACATTCCATTCAAAGGTTCTTTATGCAGAGTTAACAAAATATTATTATTTATTGGCAAAAACGTAAAAAAGTTGAGAGTAATATTTCCATTGGATTAAACGAGATGTATTCACAAGCCTGCTCCTTTACAATGTTATAGGGCCACATCAGATTACAGGAAGTTTTGCTGCCTCGTTCTGAATCGCAGAACATGGTAATTCTTTAACCTTGAAATGTAGTCTATTTTGTGATGTAAATTGGAGGTTTTACAAGTTATTGTGTTCCCCTTTAATTGGCTTCTGCGAAAACTGGCCTCAACACCGTATTCGATAAGGCACTTAGAAAACAGATTCATGCGTGGACCACAGCAATGTCCCTTTACTGAGAGCCAGCAATCAACGGATGTGTCTGATCGTGAATGGTTTTCCCTGTTGTTTGTTGTATTACTCGGTGTTGCATTTTAAGCTGTGCATGAGGCAGGACCCGGAGGCTGCTGCTTCTGCTGGGATTGAGGAAGAGCTGAGCGCCATGTAAGGCAAAGACACTGCGTTCCACTTTATCAGGTGCCTGGAGTGTAAGAGCTGAAGATAATATTGAGTCAGATTAATCCCAACATATTTCAAATATTATGAAAATTAAATAAATTAAATCAAATAACTTTCATTAAAAAAATCAATCACTCTTTACCTTACTTTTTCAGTTGTTTTTGAGGAAAATTGATGCAGAGAATGTGTGAATACTACTTTTTGATGGTTCCAAGGCCAATGTGACCTGTTCTATTGCCTGCTAATTATACGTTGCAGGTTGAAAAATTATTTTTAGGAGGTCAAGGTGTATGAATGATAAGAACAGCTTGAAATTTATTTTCACGGTCGACACACATTTTCGCAAGGGAAAAAAACTGAAATAACCACAGTTACGCAAACACCAGTCCACCAAAAAAAAAACATTTTATTAAAACAAGGTAACATTTTTTTTATCATCATATGGATGAACTGTGCTAAATATATTTCTAAAAAGAAAAAGCAGGACGTGAGTCGTGAGCCAAGATCATGACTCTTTTGCTCTTCTTCACATCAGTTTTCATGTGGGAGGAGGAGGAGGAGGAGGGCGGCTCCTGATGTGCTGACACTTGGGGATGTGCCTCTGTGCCGGCTTGGGGGCAAAGCGCCGGCCTCAGTGAGGGCAGGGCACGTAGTCGGGGTTTGGATTCGCGGGGGGCTGGGGCAGGTTCACAACCTTCCCTCCTTGCGTGATCACCTGCTGCAGCTTCCTGGCCTGTTTGATGCTCCGAATGAAATCCTCGTGCTTCTGCCTCCAGTTGTTCTTTCTCAGCTGGGAACAGGAAATGAAACCAATGAAACAGCTTCCAGAAAAAGTCCAGACTAGCACTGCGTACACAGTCTGGTCACAAACCATTCACAAGGCAAGAAAATATCAATACAGTAATAACTTAGCTTTCTGGGGCTACCTTTCAGGTCATTGGGTAGAGAGTACAATTTAGTTATTTTTTTTTTCCCGTGAGTGCTATTTGCTTGATATCTCATGTACATTTTTACAACAGAATTCAGAAGTCACTAAGACCCATTTATTCTGTCTGGCAAATGTGCCTTTGCGGCAGTTTTTCAGAAGAGTACTTCATAAAACACTTATTTATTGTTTACATTGATTTGTAAGCTGCGTCTGACTCTAGGAGAAAACAACGGAAGCTTGGAAAGAGTTTAAGGATAGCCCTTACCACGATTGGCGGTTTAACCTTCTTCTTATGGATGTATGTCTCCAGTTCTGTTCCCTTGGCCCTGTGCTTGAAAGAGTCAAAAACCTTCCTCTTTGAATTCTGAAGCTTCTTGCAGATCTTGCTGTGTTTCTCCAACCTCTCTACAGCAAACTTCCTGTGACACAGTTCACAGGGCACCAGCTGAGGGTTTCCACTCTGGCTATTCTCATATGGAAATTGCTCAGCGGTAGGGCACATCAGACTTGTAGGGGACAAATATCTGTTTTCCACTGACAGAGTTTGTTCATCCAGAAATGAGGTGTTATTTCTGAAGTGGGCCTGCGCAGCCTGTGCCGCTGACACGTCGCTTTCAGGGAGCCTTGCTTTCTTGAGATACTTTCTCCTTCCACAGGGGACGTCTTCTAGCCCACGGTTGCAAGGGCTCACTTGACGTCTCTCCTGATGGGAAAGCGCAGAGGGAAAGTGCGATTCTGCGCATCCGCCATCTTCCATTGGAGAAGCATAATCAAGGTTGTCTCCTCTGAAAGGAAGGGCTTTCCTTGGAGTGAAGGCTTTTTGCTTCTCCATTCTGCAGGTCAGAAGAGGCACGGCCTTAGAGCGGTGGTTGGCCCACGGTCCTCTGGGGCGAAGCTCGCTCTGCCTCGCCTGGAGTGTCTTCCTTCGGGTTCGGAGTCCTCTATTTTCCCTTCCGGCCACCTCTCTAGAGTCTTCCATCTCTCTCTGAACCATCCTCAGCTCCTCCTGAGCTCTGAAGAGCTTCGCCTGCATCATGGCCTCCTTCTGGCGAATCTCGTCCTTCATCATGGCCTCCTTCCTGCGCATCTCATCCTGCAGGCTGGCCTCCCTCCGGCGATGCTCCTCCTTCAACGCTGCCTCTGCCTCGGCCACTTTTCGTAGCTCCTCTTGCAACTGAAAGTGCTCCTTCCCATTGGCATGAGAAGGGCATTGCCCTGGAGGGGTCGCCACCATGGGGAGGACAGTCCTGTCCTTAGGTTTGCATACTCTTGAGCCCCTCCTGCCCGGCCTCTCGCAGGGCCTCTCATGACCATCCTGAGGCGGGGTGGGGGCAAACAAGGAATCACTCTGTGCTTCCGGGCGGTCCAAAGCCCGAACCTCACCAGGGCCGGAGACTTTCCTGTTACCCATAGGCTTCAGGGGGTAAGACCGATCATACCCCACAATGTTCTTCTCGGGGCCCTGTTGGGCTTGGAAGCGATAGCTGTTCCCCGTCTTCTTCTCCGCAGCGTATTTCACATATTGGAAAGATTTTCTCATCTTCTGTAGAGCTGCCTCCTGCCGCCGATTGTACATGGCAATCATTTTTTTCTCCTTTTCCTGCATCAGTTTCTCTTGGAAGGTGTCCTTCAGAAGCTGTATCTTGGGAGGCGGGCAGTACGTGGAGATCAGATCCTGTCGCCTTAAGGGCGTGGGTCGATTCGAGTCTGTGTCCTTCGGGGAGGGGGACAGAGCACCAGGCTTAGGACTGGGCTCCATTGGCAAATGAGATATGAGCTTTGTTTCCCACGTATCTGGAAAAGGCAAAAATGGCAAATACATGATATCCTGCACAGTCTAGTATGGTCTAATAGAAAAGAATAAAAAAAACAATTCAGGAAACACACAACGTTTTAATATTAAACCTAATGGTGTTGAATGCTGCATGCTGAGTCAGTAGGAGACAGATCCTAAACATAAACATTATAATAAACATTTGTTTCCCAAATAACATTCTCAATGTTCAGAATGCTTAAAGTCACGAGCTTTTTTAAAAATGTTTAACTGAAACCTGGAAATGTACTATTTCATTTCAAAGCTTGTATTATATCTATGATATAAATGTTTTTTTTATATATAAAATTAACCCATTATGCAACAGGGGTTTGAGCAAAAGTCACTGTGAATAAGGGAATTTATCAATATTAATTAGCCGTTTCACTACATTATAGATAGCTGAAGGATTATGATACAATATATCGATTTTGCTACAAATTGACAAGCATATTTGATGACACTTACCAAACAAGTTTTAAACAGCGGAGAAATAGTTCACCACGACGATAGCAATGCAATGTTTAACTGCATCTCCCTATGTGATATATCTGTATTTGGGTATATACAGATCACGTAATTCAGGGAGCACTGTTACGTCAGGTCACCAACCATTATTACGACGCTCATATGTCATAGAGCTCCTTAGGATGTTTGTATAATCTTTATCCAAATTTTCATATGGCCGCAGTTACGGCGTTTATTTTACAGTTAATGTAACAGGGTGTCATTATATTTTTCTGTCTTTATGGTGGCAGACCACTTAACTAAATCTGAGTAGGCGGTTTCTACAAATGGGTCAGATAAAATATTAAATATACAGTAAAAGCTCACACCTATTCATACCCTTTATGTACGGTATATCTACAATTACGTATACTGTATAATACGATAACTACCATTACAAAATGTCTCCCTTTTGATTTGAAGTGGTTCTTTTAAATAAGTAAATTGCAATCACTTAGCCTACATCTGAGCTCCTAATTCATCGCGACGACGGACTGAGACTCCAGTTGGATTTGTGAGAAGTAAAGGGGTGTGTCTGTTTTAAAACCGATTCATACGTCTTAAACACATGGACATAGATAGCAGTCTGTGTTATATAATTTATCTTTTTATTTTATTTAAATTTAAGTATCACATACACATTTTCAAAGTAACTGTACCCCTTTTAATTATGATCCCCTTCGCTCACAGCTCCGAAGCTGAGACGAGGGCTACTTCAGATGGGATTTCCAATATTTCTCTCTTAGCTTGTATACCGGTGGAAAGGAGAGCGCTCTTATAACTTGTTGATAGTAAGATTGGGATGTATTTGCAGTCTAGATATAGTTTTTTTAATGTTCGGAGCCGCCACAGATTTATTTTCTTACGACTGCTTTTCTGGATGACAATAACAATGCAAACGATGGTGTTAAGACGAGGCTGTGCCTTAAGGCTCCTCTGCTTACAATATTCAGCGCGTAAATCGCAAACGAGCGCCTTCCCTTACGATGAAAATGCAGAAAATAAGACCACGAGATTTAAACCTACGGCTTACAAATTTATGCGTAAACACTAAAACCGTATGTTTAGCAAAACTGGCGAGACAATGTGTTTTATCATTTAAAAAAGTACTGGAAAATAATTAAAGGTTATCACGATAAACAGAGGTTACTGATCTACTACTGTACGCTGTGACCAAAAATGAGAGTCCCCCGATCCTGGCAGCCTTCATGCTTTGGTCTTGGCCTGGCCGTTTTTTTTTTTAAGATAATGGGGTCAAGTTAAGAAATTATGCAAGTTCATAATCAAATCCAAGGGCGCCCCGATCTCCTAAACATCTTTAGAAGGCCGACGGACCACACTGCACGGTCCGGGTCCGGGCCCTGACCCGGTTCTGGATAATGCCAGCTTAAAGTGAAAAATTCTACTGTACATATTATGTTTCTTATTATGGTATATATGTATAATGTGGCGCGACCGCTTCACGAAGCTAGAAAGAAAGTTATCCGCCATTTTTATTTTACCTGCAATTGAATTTGCCATTAAAATCACGATTAATACCGCAGCTGCTAAATTACTTACCTAAAAGCGTTCAGATACAAAAGCACTTGAGCTGTAATGTTTATATACTGTTGGCCCGATGACCTACTTCAAGAAGAATTGTTACATAGACCGCCAAGGACTGTCATCACACTTTACGTCATAAAGCGCTTTAAAACTTTTGACAAGTTCAACACCTCATATTTTGTACTGTTTATCATGGTAAAAGCAACTCAAAGCAATTATAAAAATGATCGAAAGGTAAAAATACAAGCTTATACGAGCTGTAATTTTAACATTTATAACATATATTTAAACAAAACATATATAATCTATTTGAATAAAATAGAAAAGTGTTCTTAGTCTTCACTTAAAAGCTGTTAGAAGCTGCCTTTCTGACAAGAGAGTTCTGTGAGTTCCACAGTCTCAGTGCATTAAAGTCAAAACCAGTTGCTTTTTATTTCCTCTTTTACGACAGAGCAAGGAGGGTGTCCACAGACCACTGTGCACCTGCAGGCTGATATGGGGGGTAAAAAGTCTAGAAGTTAGTAAATAAGATTTTAGCACATGTTCTAAAACAAACCAGACACCTGTACAGTGATGCCAACACAGTGCTCTGAGCTCCTTCTTTGAGTTAAATCCTAGCATCTGCATTTTTTACAAGTTGTTGCTATGGCAGAGCATGACCAGAGCATAACAGAAACCACCCATTTTCTAACCGCTTCATCCAATTCAGGGTCAGGGGGTCAGGGGGTCGCGGGGCACGGGGAAACCAGAGCCTCAGAAAGTAATAAGCAGGAGATACCTGGGACTGGATGGTAGTCCAATGCAGGGAAGACACAGACACTCACCAATTATCCCAGAAGCCAATTAACCTACCAGTAGTTCTTTGAACTGTGGGAGGAAGCCGGAGCACCCAAAGCAAACTCATGCAAACATGGGGAGAACATACAAGCTCCATACAGATAGCACCCCAGGTCCAGAAGTGTACCCAGGGCCTCAGCACTGTGAGCTAGCAATGCTAAACGCTGCTCTACTGTGCATGCTAATTTCTAGGAATCAGGTGATCAATTAGGTAGTGTTTCTCAGATAAAAGGACACCAGTAAGTTAGTATGAGATTCAAATTGACCTCAGAACAAAATATAACTTATGTTATATAACTTATATTTCGCTTACTACAGCATAACTGTCTTATTTGGCTCTTGTAGAAAATATTAACAGCATGCCTATTAAACATACAGTATCTAGCAATCAGCAATCAAAATAAAAACATTTCCAAACATGGAAACTGCCCAGTTAATGAAGCATTTCAAAGACATTAATCTATTCAATAATTACAGTTTTAAGTAGATAGATTTATATTCAGATTACGAAAGTATCATAACAACGGCTGCTTGTGTAAGGAATCCATGAATACCACTGTACATGAGAATTCCACACCTATTTGTAATCAATACTCAAAATCCTATTTAATTTCAGGTACTTGTTTATTCAGCATTGCTTGACTCCGCGGACTCCTTGTTGTTTCAATATTCTAGCAATAGGACTAATCGCCAATACAGTGCCGTTGTAATCTATTCCTTCTGCCAGCAGAGGACGGTATTCACACAGCCAGTTCAGGATAAGATACTGTCCTCGCAGTTCACAGTAAAACTGGCCACAGCCGTACTCGGAATATGCTCTCGATAACCTCATTTAGTTTAAGTACGGCCGTATTTCATATCAACCCACAGATGCATTGCATAAACACTAGAATTCTGGTTGTACTTAAATTGACCTTATACGTTTTGGATTATGTTTAACCTTCTTCAATTTCTTTCATTTCTTCAACCATATTTTGAGATGATTACGTTTACAGAAGCAAATATTATTCAGTGCTTTTTCTTCACTCCTTTAATCAAACCCACATTTCTATAAGGAGGGCCATTGTGAAACTCCCCAAAGTGAGCTGAATGAATCTTTTATTCTTCACACCTGCGAAGTCATTCCTTCATTGTGTAATATGAAGGCCTTTCATTATTCACGTATACTACAACATCTGAAAATAATAGGTCTTGAAATAGTTGAATATAAGAAAATCCTGAATAACTCCTCCAAATGCGTGTTACACTTTCATCAAGTACACACACTTTGAATGTGATGAACTATAAAAAGTTATTTTAACCATACCCAATGGAGCTCGGGAGTGCGATTGCATACACAATCATGTTTTCAGTGTTTGGACATCAGCCGTACATCAGAACAATCATTTCACTAACACAGCTCCGTGTTGAGTGATATATCTGTATATCTGTATGAGTTTTGACATTAATTATAGTGACTATAGCAATGAGGTGGCGCTGTGGTCCTGGGTTCAATTCCTGGGGTGCAGTCTGGATGGAATTGTATGTTCTCCATTCATTTGTGTGGATTTCTTCCAGGTGCTCCAGTTTCTTCCCACAGTCCAAAGACATACAGTACTAGTAGGTTAAGGTGGAACTACAGTCCCAATTTTGCAGACACAAAAGTATTTAATTTCAGTCACAAAATAAAATCATTGACATTATAGAAAAACTTTACAAACTCAAAATTGAGCACAAAATCATGAATTTTGTGAAAGTACTGTAAGTTACGCCATGTTGTAACAAATTCGCATTCAAGTTCCACACAAATTGCGATGTGATGCAGCCCTTCCTGCTCACTAATCACTGTAATGACTAATGCAATGTGATGTAGGAGAGAAAAGGTATAGGTTATGCAGCAAACATTTCACTGCAAAAAACGTTCCATTCCAAGGTTCTTTATGCAGAGTTAACAATGTAATATTATTTATTGGCAAAAACGTAAAAAAGTTGAGAGCAATATTTCCATTGGATTAAACGAGATGTATTCACAAACCTGCTCCTTTACAATGTCACAGGGCCACATCAGATTACAGGAAGTTTTGCTGCCTCGTTCTGAATCGCAGAACATGGTAATTCTTTAACCTTGAAATGTAGTCTATTTTGTGATGTAAATTGGAGGTTTTACAAGTTATTGTGTGTTCCCCTTTAGATGGCTTCTGGGAAAACTGGCCTCAACACTCTATTGGATAAGGCACTTAGAAAACAGATTCATGCGTGGACCACAGCAATGTCCCTTTACCGAGAGCCAGCAATCAACGGATGTGTCTGATCGTGAATGGTTTTCCCTGTTGTTTGTTGTATTACTCGGTGCTGCATTTTAAGCTGTGCATGAGGCAGGACCCGGAGGCTGCTGCTTCTGCTGGGATTGAGGAAGAGCTGAGCGCCATGTAAGGCAAAGACACTGCGTTCCACTTTATCAGGTGCCTGGAGTGTAAGAGCTGCAGATAATATTGAGTCACATTAATCCCAACATATTTCAAATATTATGAAAATTAAATAAATTAAGTCAAATAACTTTCATTAAAAAAATCAATCACTCTTTACCTTGCTTTTTCAGTTGTTTTAAAGGAAAATTGATGCAGAGAATGTGTGAATACTACTTTTTGATGGTTCCAAGGCCAATGTGACCTGTTCTCTTGCCTGCTAATTGTACGTTCCAGGTTGAACAATTATTTTTAGGAGGTCAAGGTGTATGAATGATAAGAACAGCTTGAAATTTATTTTCACGGTCGACACACATTTTCGCAAGGGAAAAAAACTGAAATAACCACAGTTACGCAAACACCAGTCCACCAAAAAAAAAATCATTTTATTAAAACAAGGTAACATTTTTTTTATCATCATACGGATGAACTGTGCTAAATATATTTCTAAAAAGAAAAAGCAGGACGTGAGTCGTGAGCCAAGATCATGACTCTTTTACTCTTCTTCACATCAGTTTTCATCTGTGAGGAGGAGGAGGAGGGCGGCTCCTGATGTGCTGACACTTGGGGATGTGCCTCTGTGCCGGCCTGGGGGCAAAGCGCCGGCCGCAGTGAGGGCAGGGCACTTAGTCGGGGTTTGGATTCGCGGGGGGCTGGGGCAGGTTCACAACCTTCCCTCCTTGCGTGATCACCTGCTGCACCTCCCTGGCCTATTTGATGCTCCGAATGAAATCCTCGTGCTGGCAAATGTGCCTTTGCGGCAGTTTTTCAGAAGAGTACTTCATAAAACACTTATTTATTGTTTACATTGATTTATAAGCTGAGTCTGACTCTAGGAGAAAACAAGGGAAGCTTGGAAAGAGTTTAAGGATAGCCCTTACCACGATTGGCGGTCTAACCTTCTTCTTATGGATGTATGTCTCCAGTTCTGTTCCCTTGGCCCTGTGCTTGAAAGAGTCAAAAACCTTCCTCTTTGAATTCTGAAGCTTCTTGCAGATCTTGCTGTTTTTCTCCAACCTCTCTACAGCAAACTTCCTGTGACACAGTTCACAGGGCACCAGCTGAGGGTTTCCACTCTGGCTATTCTCATATGGAAATTGCTCAGCGATAGGGCACATCAGACTTGTAGGGGACAAATATCTGTTTTCCACTGACACTGAGTTTGTTCATCCAGATATGCGGTGTTATTTCTGAAGTGGGCCTGCGCGGCCTGTGCAAGCTGACACGTCACTTTCAGGGAGCCTTGCTTTCTTGAGGTACTTTCTCCTTCCACAGGGGACGTCTTCTAGCCCACGGCTGCAAGGGCTCACTTGACGTCTCTCCTGATGGGAAAGCGCAGAGGGAAAGTGCGATTCTGCGCATCCGCCGTCTTCCATTGGAGAACCATAATCAAGGTTGACTCCTTTGAAAGGAAGGGCTTTCCTTGGAGTGAAGGCTTTTTGCTTCTCCATTCTGCAGGTCAGAAGAGGCACGGCCTTAGAGCGGTGGTTGGCCCACGGTCCTCTGGGGCGAAGCTCGCTCTGCCTCGCCTGGAGTGTCTTCCTTCGGGTCAGGAGTCCTCTATTTTCCCTTCCGGCCACCTCTCTGGAGTTTTCCATCTCTCTCTGAACCATCCTCAGCTCCTCCTGAGCTCTAAAGAGCTTCACCTGCATCATGGCCTCCTTCTGGCGAATCTCGTCCTTCATCATGGCCTCCTTCCGGCGCATCACATCCTGCAGACTGGCCTCCCTCCGGCGATGCTCCTCCTTCAGCGCGGCCTCTGCCTCGGCCACTTTTCGTAGCTCCTCTTGCAACTGAAAGTGCTCCTTCCCATTGGCATGAGAAGGGCATTGCCCTGGAGGGGTCGCCACCATAGGGAGGACAGTCCTGTCCTTAGGTTTGCGTACTCTTGAGTCCCTCCTGCCCGGCCTCTCGCAGGGCCTCTCATGACCATCCTGAGGCGGGGTGGGGGCAAACAAGGAATCACTCTGTGCTTCCGGGCGGTCCACAGCCGGAACCTCACCAGGGCCGGAGACTTTCCTGTTACGCATAGGCTTCAGGGGGTAAGACCGATCATACCCCACAATGTTCTTCTCGGGGCCCTGTTGGGTTTGGAAGCGATAGCTGTTCCCCGTCTTCTTCTCCGCAGCGTATTTCACATATTGGAAAGATTTTCTCATCTTCTGTAGAGCCGCCTCCTGCCGTCGATTGTATATGGCGATCATTTTTTTCTCCTTTTCCTGCATCAGTTTCTCTTGGAAGGTGTCCTTCAGAAGCTGTATCTTGGGAGGCGGGCAGTACGTGGAGATCAGATCCTGTCGCCTTAAGGGCGCGGGTCGATTCGAGTCTGTGTCCTTCGGGGAGGGGGACAGAGCACCAGGCTTAGGACTGGGCTCCATTGGCAAATGAGATATGAGCTTTGTTTCCCAGGTATCTGGAAAAGGCAAAAATGGCAAATAAATGATATCCTGCACAGTCTAGTATGGTCTAATAGAAAAGAATAAAAAAAACAATTCAGGAAATACACAACTTTTTAATATTAAACCTAATGGTGTTGAATGCTGCATGCTGACTCAGTAGGAGACAGATCCTAAACATAAACATTATAATAAACATTTTTTTCCCAAATAACATTCTCAATGTTCAGAATGCTTAAAGTCATGAGCTTTTTTAAAAATGTTTAACTGAAACCTGGAAATGTACTATTTCATTTCAAAGCTTGTATTATATCTATGATATAAATGTTTTTTATATAAAATTAACCCATTATGCAACAGCGGTTTGAGCAAAAGTCACTGTGAATAAGGGAATTTATCAATATTAATTAGCCGTTTCACTACATTATAGATAGCTGAAGGATTATGATACAGTATATCGATTTCGCTACAAATTGACAAGAATATTTGATGACACTTACCAAACAAGTCTCAAACAGCGGAGAAATAGTTCACCACGACGATAGCAATGCAATGTTTGACTGCATCTCCCTATGTGATATATCTGTATTTGGGTAAATACAGATCACGTAATTCAGGGAGCACTGTTACGTCAGGTCACCAACCATTATTACGAGGCTCATATGTCATAGAGCTCCTTAGGATGTTTGTATAATCTTTATCCAAATTTTCATATGGCCGCAGTTACGGCGTTTATTTTACAGTTAATGTAACAGGATGTCATTATATTTTTCTGTCTTTATGGTGGCAGACCACTTAACTAAATCTGAGTAGGCGGTTTCTACAAATGGGTCAGATAAAATATTAAATATACAGTAAAAGCTCACACCTATTCATACCCTTTATGTACTGTATATCTACAATTACGTATACTGTATAATACGATAACTACCATTACAAAATGTCTCCCTTTTGATTTGAAGTGGTTCTTTTAAATAAGTAAATTGCAATCACTTAGCCTACATCTGTGCTCCTAATTCATCGCGACGACGGACTGAGACTCCAGTTGGATTTGTGAGAAGTAAAGGGGTGTGCCTGTTTTAAAACCGATTCATACGTTTTAAACACATGGACATTGATAGCAGTCTGTGTTATATAATTTATCTTTTTATTTTATTTAAATTTAAGTATCACATACACATTTTCAAAGTAACTGTACCCCTTTTAATTATGATCCCCATCGCTCACAGCTCCGAAGCTGAGACGAGGGCTACTTCAGATGGGATTTCCAACATTTCTCTCTTAGCTTGTATACCGGTGGAAAGGAGAGCGCTCTTATAACGTGTTGATAGTAAGATTGGGATGTATTTGCAGTCTACATATAGTTTTTTTAATGTTCGGAGCCGGCACAGATTCATTTTCTTACGACTGCTTTTCTGGATGACAATAACAATGCAAACGATGGTGTTAAGGCGAGGCTGTGCCTTAAGGCTCCTCTGCTTACAATATTCAGCGCGTAAATCGCAAACGAGCGCCTCTCTTACGATGAAAATGCGGCAAATAAGAACACGAGATTTAAACCTACGGCTTACAAATTTATGCGTAAACACTAAAACCGTATCTTTAGCAAAACTGGCGAGACAATGTGTTTTATCATTTAAAAAAGTACTGGAAAATAATTAAAGGTTATCACGATAAACAGAGGTTACTGATCTACTACTGTACGCTGTGACCAAAAATGAGAGTCCCCCGATCCTCGCAGCCTTCATGCTTTGGTCTGGGCCTGGCCGTTTTTTTTTTAGGATAATGGGGTCAAGTTAAGAAATTATGCAAGTTTCTAATCAAATCCAAGGGCGCCCCGATCTCCTAAACATCTTTAGAAGGCCGACGGACCACACTGCACGGTCCGGGTCCGGGCCCTGACCCGGTTCTGGATAATGCCAGCTTAAAGTGAAAAATTCTACTGTACATATTATGTTTCTTATTATGGTATATATGTATAATGTGGCGCGACCGCTTCACGAAGCTAGAAAGAAAGTTATCCGCCATTTTTATTTTACCTGTAATTGAATTTGCCATTAAAATCACGATTAATACCGCAGCTGCTAAATTACTTACCTAAAAGCGTTCAGATACAAAAGCACTTGAGCTGTAATGTTTATATACTGTTGGCCCGATGACCTACTTCAAGAAGAATTGTTACATAGACCGCCAAGGACTGTCATCACACTTTACGTCATAAAGCGCTTTAAAACTTTTGACAAGTTCAACACCTCATATTTTGTACTGTTTATCATGGTAAAAGCAACTCAAAGCAATTCTAAAAATGATCGAAAGGTAAAAATACAAGCTTATACGAGCTGTCGTTTTAACATTTATAACATATATTTAAACAAAACATATATAATCTATTTTAATAAAATAGAAAAGTGTTCTTAGTCTTCACTTAAAAGCTGTCTTTCTGACAAGAGAGTTCTGTGAGTTCCACAGTCTCAGTGCATTAAAGTCAAAACCAGTTGCTTTTTATTTCCTGTTTTACGACAGAGCAAGGAGGGTGTCCACAGACCTCTGTGCACCTGCAGACTGATATGGGGGGTAAAAAGTCTAGAAGTTAGTAAATAAGATTTTAACATATGTTCTAAAACACACCGGACACCTGTACAGTGATGCCAACACAGTGATCTGAGCTCCTTCTTTGAGTTAAATCCTAGCATCTGCATTTTTTACAAGTTGTTGCTATGGCAGAGCATGACCAGAGCATAACAGAAACCACCCATTTTCTAACCACTTCATCCAATTCAGGGTCAGGGGGTCAGGGGGTCGCGGGGCACGGGGAAACCAGAGCCTCAGAAAGTTATAAGCAGGAGATACCTGGGACTGGATGGTAGTCCAATGCAGGGAAGACACAGACACTCACCAATTATCCCAGAAGCCAATTAACCTACCAGTAGTTCTTTGAAGTGTGGGAGGAAGCCGGAGCACCCAAAGCAAACTCATGCAAACATGGGGAGAACATACAAGCTCCATACAGATAGCACCCCAGGTCCAGAAGTGTACCCAGGGCCTCAGCACTGTGAGCTAGCAATGCTAAACGCTGGGCTACTGTGCATGCTAATTTCTAGGCATCAGGTGATCAATCAGGTAGCGTTTCTCAGATAAAAGGACACCAGTAATTTAGTATGAGATTCAAATTGACCTCAGAACAAAATATAACTTATGTTATATAACTTATGTAGAACTTACTACAGCATAACTGTCTTATTTGGCTCTTGTAGAAAATATTAACAGCATGCCTATTAAACGTACAGTATCTAGCAATCAGCAATCAAAATAAAAACATTTCCAAACATGGAAACTGCCCAGTTAATGAAGCATTTCAAAGACATTAATCTATTCAATAATTACAGTTTCAAGTAGATAACAGATTTATATTCAGATTACGAAAGCATCATAACAACTGCTGCTTGTGTAAGGAATCCATGAATACCACTGTACATGAGAATTTCACACCTATTTGTAATCAATACACAAAATCCTATTGAATTTCAGGTACTTGTTTATTCAGCATTGCTTGACTCCGCGGACTCCTTGTTGTTTCAATATTCTAGCAATAGGACTAATCGCCAATACAGTGCCGTTGTAATCTATTCCTTCTGCCAGCAGAGGACGGTATTCGCACAGCCAGTTCAGGATAAGATACGGTCCTCGCAGTTCACAGTACAACTGGCCACAGCCGTACTCGGAATATGCTCTCGATAACCTCGTTTAGTTTAAGAACGGCCGTATTTCATATCAACCCACAGATGCATTGGATAAACACTAGAATTCTGGTTTTACTTAAATTGACCTTATACGTTTTGGATTATGTTTAACCTTCTTCAATTTCTTCAACCATATTGTAACGCTTACGGCCGACAAGCAGTGTGTGTAAGAGCCGGCGTACCAGAGCGGGTGACGTCACCGCCCTTCCCTGTGATAGCAGGACCACAGCTACTGGGCTGTGGAGAGATCTCTCTTTAGCTCACGGGGCTAGGTCGCTGCAGAGAGACGCGGAAGTCCCGGGTTCGAGCCACCTATACTTTGGGCCGACCAGATGCGGCAAAGGCGCCCGCCTGAGCCCCCGTTGCATTACAATATTTTGAGATGATTACGTTTACAGAAGCAAATATTATTCAGTGCTTTTTCTTCACTCCTTTAATCAAACCCACATTTCTTTAAGGAGGGCCATTGTGAAACTCCCCAAAGTGAGCTGAATTAATCTTTTATTCTTCACACCTGCGAAGTCATTCCTTCATTGTGTAATATGAAGGCCTTTCATTATTCACGTATACTACAACATCTGAAATAATGGGTCTTGAAATAGTTGAATGAAAGAAAATCCTGAATAACTCCTCCAAATGCGTGTTACACTTTCATCAGGTACACACACTTTGAATGTGATGAACTATAGAAAGTTATTTTAACCATACCCAATGGAGCTCAGGAGTGCGATTGCATACACAATCATGTTTTCAGTGTTTGGACATCAGCCGTACATCAGAACAATCATTTCACTAACACAGCTCCATGTTGAGTGACTTCCCTCCAAAAACACAATGTCACTTTCCCTTAGCAATTATTGCATGGACTTAGATTATCTGCCTTCTGCATCAAGCCCTGTATGATATACTGTACAAAGCCAAGCTTTGGGATAGTGCTTTGTTTAGATCCTTGTCTTGATCCTTTTGGATCCCAGGCTGCTCATTTGCAAATGAGTTTTGACATTAATTATAGTGACTATAGCAATGAGGTGGCACTGTGGTTCACAGAGCTGGGGTCCTGGGTTGAATTCCTGGGGTGCAGTCTGGATGGAATTGTATGTTGTCCCTTCATTTGTGTGGATTTCTTCCAGGTGCTCCAGTTTCTTCCCACAGTCCAAAGACATACAGTACTAGTAGGTTAAGGTGGAACTACAGTCCCAATTTTGCAGACACAAAAGTATTTAATTTCAGTCACAAAATAAAATCATTGACATTATAGAAAAACTTTACAAACTCAAAATTGAGCACAAAATCATGAATTTTGTGAAAGTACTGTAAGTTACGCCATATTGTAACAAATTTGCAGTCAAGTTCCACACAAATTGCGATGTGATGCAGCCCTTCCTGCTCACTAATCACTGTAATGACTAATGCAATGTGATGTAGGAGAGAAAAGGTATAGGTTATGCAGCAAACATTTCACTGCAAAAAACGTTCCATTCCAAGGTTCTTTATGCAGAGTTAACAATGTAATATTATTTATTGGCAAAAACGTAAAAAAGTTGAGAGCAATATTTCCATTGGATTAAACGAGATGTATTCACAAGCCTGCTCCTTTACAATGTCACAGGGCCACATCAGATTACAGGAAGTTTTGCTGCCTCGTTCTGAATCGCAGAACATGGTAATTCTTTAACCTTGAAATGTAGTCTATTTTGTGATGTAAATTGGAGGTTTTACAAGTTATTGTGTGTTCCCCTTTAGATGGCTTCTGGGAAAACTGGCCTCAACACTGTATTGGATAAGGCACTTAGAAAACAGATTCATGCGTGGACCACAGCAATGTCCCTTTACTGAGAGCCAGCAATCAACGGATGTGTCTGATCGTGAATGGTTTTCCCTGTTGTTTGTTGTATTACTCGGTGTTGCATTTTAAGCTGTGCATGAGGCAGGACCCGGAGGCTGCTGCTTCTGCTGGGATTGAGGAAGAGCTGAGCGCCATGTAAGGCAAAGACACTGCGTTCCACTTTATCAGGTGCCTGGAGTGTAAGAGCTGCAGATAATATTGAGTCACATTAATCCCAACATATTTCAAATATTATGAAAATTAAATAAATTAAATCAAATAACTTTCATTAAAAAAATCAATCACACATTACCTTGCTTTTTCAGTTGTTTTAAAGGAAAATTGATGCAGAGAATGTGTGAATACTAGTTTTTGATGGTTCCAAGACCAATGTGACCTGTTCTATTGCCTGCTAATTGTACATTCCAGGTTGAACAATTATTTTTAGGAGGTCAAGGTGTATGAATGATAAGAACAGCTTGAAATTTATTTTCACGGTCGACACACATTTTTGCAAGGGAAAAAAACTGAAATAACCACAGTTACGCAAACACCAGTCCACCAAAAAAAAATCATTTTATTAAAACAAGGTAACATTTTTTTTATCATCATACGGATGAACTGTGCTAAATATATTTCTAAAAAGAAAAAGCAGGACGTGAGTCGTGAGCCAAGATCATGACTCTTTTACTCTTCTTCACATCAGTTTTCATCTGTGAGGAGGAGGAGGGGGGCGGCTCCTGATGTGCTGACACTTGGGGATGTGCCTCTGTGCCGGCCTGGGGGCAAAGCGCTGGCCGCAGTGAGGGCAGGGCACGTAGTCGGGGTTTGGATTCGCGGGGGGCTGGGGCAGGTTCACAACCTTCCCTCCTTGCGTGATCACCTGCTGCACCTCCCTGGCCTATTTGATGCTCCGAATGAAATCCTCGTGCTTCTGCCTCCAGTTGTTCTTTCTCAGCTGGGAACAGGAAATGAAACCAATGAAACAGCTTCCAGAAAAAGTCCAGACTAGCACTGCGTACACAGTCTGGTCGCAAACCATTCACAAGGCAAGAAAATATCAATACAGTAATAACGTAGCTTTCTGGGCCTACCTTTCATGTCATTGGGTAGAGAGTACAATTTAGTTATGGTTTTGTTTCCCATGAGTGCTATTTGCTTGATATCTCATGTAGATTTTTACAACAGAATTCAGAAGTCACTAAGACCCATTTATTCTGTCTGGCAAATGTGCCTTTGCGGCAGTTTTTCAGAAGAGTACTTCATAAAACACTTATTTATTGTTTACATTGATTTATAAGCTGAGTCTGACTCTAGGAGAAAACAAGGGAAGCTTGGAAAGAGTTTAAGGATAGCCCTTACCACGATTGGCGGTCTAACCTTCTTCTTATGGATGTATGTCTCCAGTTCTGTTCCCTTGGCCCTGTGCTTGAAAGAGTCAAAAACCTTCCTCTTTGAATTCTGAAGCTTCTTGCAGATCTTGCTGTGTTTCTCCAACCTCTCTACAGCAAACTTCCTGTGACACAGTTCACAGGGCACCAGCTGAGGGTTTCCACTCTGGCTATTCTCATATGGAAATTGCTCAGCGATAGGGCACATCAGACTTGTAGGGGACAAATATCTGTTTTCCACTGACAGAGTTTGTTCATCCAGACATGCGGTGTTATTTCTGAAGTGGGCCTGCGCGGCCTGTGCCGCTGACACGTCACTTTCAGGGAGCCTTGCTTTCTTGAGGTACTTTCTCCTTCCACAGGGGACGTCTTCTAGCCCACGGCTGCAAGGGCTCACTTGACGTCTCTCCTGATGGGAAAGCGCAGAGGAAAAGTGCGATTCTGCGCATCCGCCATCTTCCATTGGAGAACCATAATCAAGGTTGTCTCCTTTGAAAGGAAGGGCTTTCCTTGGAGTGAAGGCTTTTTGCTTCTCCATTCTGCAGGTCAGAAGAGGCACGGCCTTAGAGCGGTGGTTGGCCCACGGTCCTCTGGGGCGAAGCTCGCTCTGCCTCGCCTGGAGTGTCTTCCTTCGGGTCAGGAGTCCTCTATTTTCCCTTCCGGCCACCTCTCTGGAGTCTTCCATCTCTCTCTGAACCATCCTCAGCTCCTCCTGAGCTCTAAAGAGCTTCGCCTGCATCATGGCCTCCTTCCGGCGCATCACATCCTGCAGACTGGCCTCCCTCCGGCGATGCTCCTCCTTCAGCGCGGCCTCTGCCTCGGCCACTTTTCGTAGCTCCTCTTGCAACTGAAAGTGCTCCTTCCCATTGGCATGAGAAGGGCATTGCCCTGGAGGGGTCGCCACCATGGGGAGGACAGTCCTGTCCTTAGGTTTGCGTACTCTTGAGTCCCTCCTGCCCGGCCTCTCGCAGGGCCTCTCATGACCATCCTGAGGCGGGGTGGGGGCAAACAAGGAATCACTCTGTGCTTCCGGGCGGTCCACAGCCCGAACCTCACCAGGGCCGGAGACTTTCCTGTTACCCATAGGCTTCAGGGGGTAAGACCGATCATACCCCACAATGTAGCTTTTCCCCGTCTTCTTCTCCGCAGCGTATTTGACATATTGGAAAGATTTTCTCATCTTCTGTAGAGTCGCCTCCTGCCGTCGATTGTATATGGCGATCATTTTTTTCTCTTTTTCCTGCATCAGTTTCTCTTGGAAGGTGTCCTTCAGAAGCTCTATCTTGTGAGGCGGGCAGTACGTGGAGATCAGATCCTGTCGCCTTAAGGGCGCGGGTCGATTCGAGTCTGTGTCCTTCGGGGAGGGGGACAGAGCACCAGGCTTAGGACTGGGCTCCATTGGCAAATTAGATATGAGCTTTGTTTCCCAGGTATCTGGAAAAGGCAAAAATGGCAAATAAATGATATCCTGCACAGTCTAGTATGGTCTAATAGAAAAGAATAAAAAAAACAATTCAGGAAATACACAACTTTTATAATATTAAACCTAATGGTGTTGAATGCTGCATGCTGACTCAGTAGGAGACAGATCCTAAACATAAACATTATAACAAACATTTGTTTCCCAAATAACATTCTCAATGTTCAGAATGCTTAAAGTCATGAGCTTTTTTAAAAATGTTTAACTGAAACCTGGAAATGTACTTTTTCATTTCAAAGCTTGTATTATATCTATGATATAAATGTTTTTTTCATAAAATTAACCCATTATGCAACAGGGGTTTGAGCAAAAGTCACTGTGAATAAGGGAATTTATCAATATTAATTAGCCGTTTCACTACATTATAGATAGCTGAAGGATTATGATACAGTATATCGATTTCGCTACAAATTGACAAGAATATTTGATGACACTTACCAAACAAGTCTCAAACAGCGGAGAAATAGTTCACCACGATGATAGCAATGCAATGTTTGACTGCATCTCCCTATGTGATATATCTGTATTTGGGTAAATACAGATCACGTAATTCAGGGAGCACTGTTACGTCAGGTCACCAACCATTATTACGACGCTCATATGTCATAGAGCTCCTTAGGATGTTTGTATAATCTTTATCCAAATTTTCATATGGCCGCAGTTACGGCGTTTATTTTACAGTTAATGTAACAGGATGTCATTATATTTTTCTGTCTTTATGGTGGCAGACCACTTAACTAAATCTGAGTAGGCGGTTTCTACAAATGGGTCAGATAAAATATTAAATATACAGTAAAAGCTCACACCTATTCATACCCTTTATGTACTGTATATCTACAATTACGTATACTGTATAATACGATAACTACCATTACAAAATGTCTCCCTTTTGATTTGAAGTGGTTCTTTTAAATAAGTAAATTGCAATCACTTAGCCTACATCTGAGCTCCTAATTCATCGCGACGACGGACTGAGACTCCAGTTGGATTTGTGAGAAGTAAAGGGGTGTGCCTGTTTTAAAACCGATTCATACGTCTTAAACACATGGACATTGATAGGAGTCTGTGTTATATAATTTATCTTTTTATTTTATTTAAATTTAAGTATCACATACACATTTTCAAAGTAACTGTACCCCTTTTAATTATGATCCCCATCGCTCACAGCTCCGAAGCTGAGACGAGGGCTACTTCAGATGGGGTTTCCAACATTTCTCTCTTAGCTTGTATACCGGTGGAAAGGAGAGGGCTCTTAAAATGTGTTGATAGTAAGATTGGGATGTATTTGCAGTCTAGATATAGTTTTTTTAGTGTTCGGAGCCGGCACAGATTCATTTTCTTACGACTGCTTTTCTGGATGACAATAACAATGCAAACGATGGTGTTAAGGCGAGGCTGTGCCTTAAGGCTCCTCTGCTTACAATATTCAGCGCGTAAATCGCAAACGAGCGCCTTCCCTTACGATGAAAATGCGGCAAATAAGAACACGAGATTTAAAACTACGGCTTACAAATTTATGCGTAAACACTAAAACCGTATCTTTAGCAAAACTGGCGAGACAATGTGTTTTATCATTTAAAAAAGTACTGGAAAATAATTAAAGGTTATCACGATAAACAGAGGTTACTGATCTACTACTGTACGCTGTGACCAAAAATGAGAGTCCCCCGACCCTCGCAGCCTTCATGCTTTGGTCTGGGCCTGGCCGTTTTTTTTTTAGGATAATGGGGTCAAGTTAAGAAATTATGCAAGTTTCTAATCAAATCCAAGGGCGCCCCGATCTCCTAAACATCTTTAGAAGGCCGACGGACCACACTGCACGGTCCGGGTCCGGGCCCTGACCCGGTTCTGGATAATGCCAGCTTAAAGTGAAAAATTCTACTGTACATATTATGTTTCTTATTATGGTATATATGTATAATGTGGCGCGACCGCTTCACGAAGCTAGAAAGAAAGTTATCCGCCATTTTTATTTTACCTGCAATTGAATTTGCCATTAAAATCACGATTAATACCGCAGCTGCTAAATTACTTACCTAAAAGCGTTCAGATACAAAAGCACTTGAGCTGTAATGTTTATATACTGTTGGCCCGATGACCTACTTCAAGAAGAATTGTTACATAGACCGCCAAGGACTGTCATCACACTTTACGTCATAAAGCGCTTTAAAACTTTTGACAAGTTCAACACCTCATATTTTGTACTGTTTATCATGGTAAAAGCAACTCAAAGCAATTCTAAAAATGATCGAAAGGTAAAAATACAAGCTTATACGAGCAGTCGTTTTAACATTTATAACATATATTTAAACAAAACATATATAATCTATTTTAATAAAATAGAAAAGTGTTCTTAGTCTTCACTTAAAAGCTGTTAGAAGCTGCCTTTCTGACAAGAGAGTTCTGTGAGTTCCACAGTCTCAGTGCATTAAAGTCAAAACCAGTTGCTTTTTATTTCCTGTTTTACGACAGAGCAAGGAGGGTGTCCACAGACCACTGTGCACCTCCAGACTGATATGGGGGGTAAAAAGTCTAGAAGTTAGTAAATAAGATTTTAACACATGTTCTAAAACACACCGGACACCTGTACAGTGATGCCAACACAGTGATCTGAGCTCCTTCTTTGAGTTAAATCCTAGCATCTGCATTTCTTACAAGTTGTTGCTATGGCAGAGCATGACCAGAGCATAACAGAAACCACCCATTTTCTAACCGCTTCATCCAATTCAGGGTCAGGGGGTCAGGGGGTCGCGGGGCACGGGGGAGCCAGAGCCTCAGAAAGTAATAAGCAGGAGATACCTGGGACTGGATGGTAGTCCAATGCAGGGAAGACACAGACACTCACCAATTATCCCAGAAGCCAATTAACCTACCAGTAGTTCTTTGAAGTGTGGGAGGAAGCCGGAGCACCCAAAGCAAACTCATGCAAACATGGGGAGAACATACAAGCTCCATACAGATAGCACCCCAGGTCCAGAAGTGTACCCAGGGCCTCAGCACTGTGAGCTAGCAATGCTAAACGCTGCTCTACTGTGCATGCTAATTTCTAGGAATCAGGTGATCAATTAGGTAGTGTTTCTCAGATAAAAGGACACCAGTAAGTTAGTATGAGATTGAAATTGACCTCAGAACAAAATATAACTTATGTTATATAACTTATATTTCGCTTACTACAGCATAACTGTCTTATTTGGCTCTTGTAGAAAATATTAACAGCATGCCTATTAAACATACAGTATCTAGCAATCAGCAATCAAAATAAAAACATTTCCAAACATGGAAACTGCCCAGTTAATGAAGCATTTCAAAGACATTAATCTATTCAATAATTACAGTTTTAAGTAGATAACAGATTTATATTCAGATTACGAAAGTATCATAACAACGGCTGCTTGAGTAAGGAATCCATGAATACCACTGTACATGAGAATTCCACACCTATTTGTAATCAAGACACAAAATCCTATTGAATTTCAGGTACTTGTTTATTCAGCATTGCTTGACTCCGCGGACTCCTTGTTGTTTCAATATTCTAGCAATAGGACTAATCGCCAATACAGCGCCGTTGTAATCTATTCCTTCTGCCAGCAGAGGACGGTATTCGCACAGCCAATTCAGGATAAGATACGGTCCTCGCAGTTCACAGTACAACTGGCCACAGCCGTACTCGGAATATGCTCTCGATAACCTCGTTTAGTTTAAGTACGGCCGTATTTCATATCAACCCACAGATGAATTGCATAAACACTAGAATTCTGGTTGTACTTAAATTGACCTTATACGTTTTGGATTATGTTTAACCTTCTTCAATTTCTTCAACCATATTTTGAGATGATTACGTTTACAGAAGCAAATATTATTCAGTGCTTTTTCTTCACTCCTTTAATCAAACCCACATTTCTATAAGGAGGGCCATTGTGAAACTCCCCAAAGTGAGCTGAATTAATCTTTTATTCTTCACACCTGCAAAGTCATTCCTTCATTGTGTAATATGAAGGCCTTTCATTATTCACATATACTACAACATCTGAAAATAATAGGTCTTGAAATAGCTGAATGAAAGAAAATCCTGAATAACTCCTCCAAATGCGTGTTACACTTTCATCAAGTAAACACACTTTGCATGTGATGAACTATAAAAAGTTATTTTAACCATACCCAATGGAGCTCGGGAGTGCGATTGCATACACAATCATGTTTTCAGTGTTTGGACATCAGCCGTACATCAGAACAATCATTTCTCTAACACAGATCCATGTTGAGTGACTTCCCTCCAAAAACACAAAGTCACTTTCCCTTAGCAATTATTGCATGGACTTAGATTATCTGCCTTCTGCATCAAGCCCTGTATGATATACTGTACAAAGCCAAGCTTTGGGATAGTGCTTTGTTTGGATCCTTGTCTTGATCCTTTTGGATCCCAGGCTGCTCATTTGCAAATGAGTTTTGACATTAATTATAGTGACTATAGCAATGAGGTGGCACTGTGGTTCACAGAGCTGGGGTCCTGGGTTGAATTCCTGGGGTGCAGTCTGGATGGAATTGTATGTTCTCCCTTCATTTGTGTGGATTTCTTCCAGGTGCTCCAGTTTCTTCCCACAGTCCAAAGACATACAGTACTAGTAGGTTAAGGTGGAACTACAGTCCCAATTTTGCAGACACAAAAGTATTTAATTTCAGTCACAAAATAAAATCATTGACATTATAGAAAAACTTTACAAACTCAAAATTGAGCACAAAATCATGAATTTTGTGAAAGGACTGTAAGTTACGCCATGTTGTAACAAATTCGCATTCAAGTTCCACACAAATTGCGATGTGATGCAGCCCTTCCTGCTCACTAATCACTGTAATGACTAATGTAATGTGATGTAGGAGAGAAAAGGTATAGGTTATAAATTAAACATTTCACTGCAAAAAACGTTCCATTCCAAGGTTCTTTATGCAGAGTTAACAATGTAATATTATTTATTGGCAAAAACGTAAAAAAGTTGAGAGTAATATTTCCATTGGATTAAACGAGATGTATTCACAAGCCTGCTCCTTTACAATGTCACAGGGCCACATCAGATTACAGGAAGTTTTGCTGCCTCGTTCTGAATCGCAGAACATGGTAATTCTTTAACCTTGAAATGTAGTCTATTTTGTGATGTAAATTGGAGGTTTTACAAGTTATTGTGTGTTCCCCTTTAGATGGCTTCTGGGAAAACTGGAATCAACACTGTATTGGATAAGGCACTTAGAAAACAGATTCATGCGTGGACCACAGCAATGTCCCTTTACTGAGAGCCAGCAATCAACGGATGTGTCTGATCGTGAATGGTTTTCCCTGTTGTTTGTTGTATTACTCGGTGTTGCATTTTAAGCTGTGCATGAGGCAGGACCCGGAGGCTGCTGCTTCTGCTGGGATTGAGGAAGAGCTGAGCGCCATGTAAGGCAAAGACACTGCGTTCCACTTTATCAGGTGCCTGGAGTGTAAGAGCTGCAGATAATATTGAGTCACATTAATCCCAACAGATTTCAAATATTATGAAAATTAATTAAATTAAATCAAATAACTTTAATTAAAAAAATCAATCACACTTTACCTTGCTGACCTGTGACCTGTTCTATTGCCTGCTAATTGTACGTTCCAGGTTGAACAATTATTTTTAGGAGGTCAAGGTGTATGAATGATAAGAACAGCTTGAAATTTATTTTCACGGTCGACACACATTTTCGCAAGGGAAAAAAACTGAAATAACCACAGTTACGCAAACACCAGTCCACCAAAAAAAAATCATTTTATTAAAACAAGGTAACATTTTTTTTATCATCATACGGATGAACTGTGCTAAATATATTTCTAAAAAGAAAAAGCAGGACGTGAGTCGTGATCCAAGATCATGACTCTTTTACTCTTCTTCACATCAGTTTTCATCTGTGAGGAGGAGGAGGAGGGCGGCTCCTGATGTGCTGACACTTGGGGATGTGCCTCTGTGCCGGCCTGGGGGCAAAGCGCCGGCCGCAGTGAGGGCAGGGCACGTAGTCGGGGTTTGGATTCGCGGGGGGCTGGGGCAGGTTCACAACCTTCCCTCCTTGCGTGATCACCTGCTGCACCTCCCTGGCCTATTTGATGCTCCGAATGAAATCCTCGTGCTTCTGCCTCCAGTTGTTCTTTCTCAGCTGGGAACAGGAAATGAAACCAATGAAACAGCTTCCAGAAAAAGTCCAGACTAGCACTGCGTACACAGTCTGGTCGCAAACCATCCACAAGGCAAGAAAATATCAATACAGTAATAACGTAGCTTTCTGGGCCTACCTCTCATGTCATTGGGTAGAGAGTACAATTTAGTTATGGTTTTGTTTCCCGTGAGTGCTATTTGCTTGATATCTCATGTAGATTTTTACAACAGAATTCAGAAGTCACTAAGACCCATTTATTCTGTCTGGCAAATGTGCCTTTGCGGCAGTTTTTCAGAAGAGTACTTCATAAAACACTTATTTATTGTTTACATTGATTTATAAGCTGAGTCTGACTATAGGAGAAAACAAGGGAAGCTTGGAAAGAGTTTAAGGATAGCCCTTACCACGATTGGCGGTCTAACCTTCTTCTTATGGATGTATGTCTCCAGTTCTGTTCCCTTGGCCCTGTGCTTGAAAGAGTCAAAAACCTTCCTCTTTGAATTCTGAAGCCCAATCTTACTATCAACACGTTTTAAGAGTGCTCTCCTTTCCACCGGTATACAAGCTAAGAGAGAAATATTGGAAATCCCATCTGAAGTAGCCCTCGTCTCAGCTTCGGAGCTGTGAGCGATGGGGATCATAATTAAAAGGGGTACAGTTACTTTGAAAATGTGTATGTGATACTTAAATTTAAATAAAATAAAAAGATAAATTATATAACACAGACTGCTATCAATGTCCATGTGTTTAAGACGTATGAATCGGTTTTAAAACAGGCACACCCCTTTACTTCTCACAAATCCAACTGGAGTCTCAGTCCATCGTCGCGATGAATTAGGAGCTCAGATGTAGGCTAAGTGATTGCAATTTACTTATTTAAAAGAACCACTTCAAATCAAAAGGGAGACATTTTGTAATGGTAGTTATCGTATTATAGTATACGATAACTGTATACGTAGTATACGTAATTGTAGATATACAGTACATAAAGGGTATGAATAGGTGTGAGCTTTTACTGTATATTTAATATTTTATCTGACCCACTTGTAGAAACCGCCTACTCAGATTTATTTAAGTGGTCTGCCACCATAAAGACAGAAAAATATAATGACACCCTGTTACATTAACTGTAAAATAAACGCCGTAACTGCGGCCATATGAAAATTTGGATAAAGATTATACAAACATCCTAAGGAGCTCTATGACATATGAGCGTCGTAATAATGGTTGGTGACCTGACGTAACAGTGCTCCCTGAATTACGTGATCTGTATATACCCAAATACAGATATATCACATAGGGAGATGCAGTCAAACATTGCATTGCTATCGTCGTGGTGAACTATTTCTCCGCTGTTTAAAACTTGTTTGGTAAGTGTCATCAAATATGCTTGTCAATTTGTAGCGAAATCGATATACTGTATCATAATCCTTCAGCTATCTATAATGTAGTGAAACGGCTAATTAATATTGATAAATTCCCTTATTCACAGTGACTTTTGCTCAAACCCCTGTTGCATAATGGGTTAATTTTATATAAAAAAACATTTATATCATAGATATAATACAAGCTTTGAAATGAAATAGCACATTTCCAGGTTTCAGTTAAACATTTTTAAAAAAGCTCATGACTTTAAGCATTCAGAACATTGAGAATGTTATTTGGGAAACAAATGTTTATTATAATGTTTATGTTTAGGATCTGTCTCCTACTGAGTCAGCATGCAGCATTCAACACCATTAGGTTTAATATTAAAAAGTTGTGTATTTCCTGAATTGTTTTTTTTTATTCTTTTCTATTAGACCATACTAGACTGTGCAGGATATCATTTATTTGCCATTTTTGCCTTTTCCAGATACCTGGGAAACAAAGCTCATATCTCATTTGCCAATGGAGCCCAGTCCTAAGCCTGGTGCTCTGTCCCCCTCCCCGAAGGACACAGACTCGAATCGACCCGCGCCCTTAAGGCAACAGGATCTGATCTCCACGTACTGCCCGCCTCCCAAGATACAGCTTCTGAAGGACACCTTCGAAGAGAAACTGATGCAGGAAAAGGAGAAAAAAATGATCGCCATGTACAATCGGCGGCAGGAGGCAGCTCTACAGAAGATGAGAAAATGTTTCCAATATGTCAAATGCGCTGCGGAGAAGAAGATGGGGAACAGCTATCGCTTCCAAGCCCAACAGGGCCCCGAGAAGAACATTGTGGGGTATGATCGGTCTTACCCCCTGAAGCCTATGGGTAACAGGAAAGTCTCCGGCCCTGGTGAGGTTCGGGCTGTGGACCGCCCGGACGCACAGAGTGATTCCTTGTTTGCCCCCACCCCGCCTCAGGATGGTCATGAGAGGCCCTGCGAGAGGCAGGGCAGGAGGGGCTCAAGAGTACGCAAACCTAAGGACAGGACTGTCCTCCCCATGGTGGCGACCCCTCCAGGGCAATGCCCTTCTCATGCCAATGGGAAGGAGCACTTTCAGTTGCAAGAGGAGCTACGAAAAGTGGCCGAGGCAGAGGCCGCGCTGAAGGAGGAGCATCGCCGGAGGGAGGCCAGCCTGCAGGATGAGATGCGCCGGAAGGAGGCCATGATGAAGGACGAGATTCGCCAGAAGGAGGCCATGATGCAGGCGAAGCTCTTCAGAGCTCAGGAGGAGCTGAGGATGGTTCCGAGAGAGATGGAAGACTCCAGAGAGGTGGCCGGAAGGGAAAATAGAGGCGAGGCAGAGCGAGCTTTGCCCCAGAGGACCATGGGCCAACCACCGCTCTAAGGCCGTGCCTCTTCTGACCTGCAGAATGGAGAAGCAAAAAGCCTTCACTCCAAGGAAAGCCCTTCCTATCAGAGGAGACAACCTTGATTATGGTTCTCCAATGGAAGATGGCGGATGCGCAGAATCGCACTTTCCCTCTGCGCTTTCCCATCAGGAGAGACGTCAAGTGAGCCCTTGCAGCCGTGGGCTAGAAGACGTCCCCTGTGGAAGGAGAAAGTATCTCAAGAAAGCAAGGCTCCCTGAAAGCGACGTGTCAGCGGCACAGGCCGCGCAGGGCCACTTCAGAAATAACACCACATGTCTGGATGAACAAACTCTGTCAGTGGAAAACAGATATTTGTCCCCTACAAGTCTGATGTGCCCTACCGCTGAGCAATTTCCATATGAGAATAGCCAGAGTGGAAACCCTCAGCTGGTGCCCTGTGAACTGTGTCACGGGAAGTTTGCTGTAGAGAGGCTGGAGAAACACAGCAAGATCTGCAAGAAGCTTCAGAATTCAAAGAGGAAGGTTTTTGACTCTTTCAAGCACAGGGCCAAGGGAACAGAACTGGAGACATACATCCATAAGAAGAAGGTTAAACCGCCAATCGTGGTAAGGGCTATCCTTAAACTCTTTCCAAGCTTCCCTTTTTTTCTCCTAGAGTCAGACTCAGCTTATAAATCAATGTAAACAATAAATAAGTGTTTTATGAAGTACTCTTCTGAAAAACTGCCGCAAAGGCACATTTGCCAGACAGAATAAATGGGTCTTAGTGACTTCTGAATTCTGTTGTAAAAATCTACATATCAAGCAAATAGCACTCACAGGAAACAAAACCATAACTACGTAAATTGTACTCTCTACCCAATGACCTGAAAGGTAGCCCCAGAAAGCTACGTTATTACTGTATTGATATTTTCTTGCCTTGTGAATGGTTTGCGACCAGACTGTGTACGCAGTGCTAGTCTGGACTTTTTCTGGAAGCTGTTTTATTGGTTTCATTTCCTGTTCCCAGCTGAGAAAGAACAACTGGAGGCAGAAGCACGAGGATTTCATTCGGAGCATCAAACAGGCCAGGGAGGTGCAGCAGGTGATCACGCAAGGAGGGAAAGTTGTGAACCTGCCCCAGCCCCCCGCGAATCCAAACCCCGACTACGTGCCCTGCCCTCACTGCGGCCGGCGCTTTGCCCCCAGGCCGGCACAGAGGCACTTCCCCAAGTGTCAGCACATCAGGAGCCGCCCTCCTCCTCCTCCTCGCAGATGAAAACTGATGTGAAGAAGAGCAAAAGAGTCATGATCTTGGCTCACGACTCACGTCCTGCTTTTTCTTTTTAGAAACACATGTAGCACAGTTCATCCGTATGATGATGAAAAAAAAATGTTACCTTATTTTAATTAAATGATTTTTTTTTGGTGGACTGGTGTTTGCGTAGCTGTGGTTATTTCAGTTTTTCTCTTATCATTCATACACCTTGACCTCCTAAAAATAATTTTTCAACCTGGAACGTACAATTAGCAGGCAATAGAACAGGTCACATTGGTCTTGGAACCATCAAAAAGCAGTATTCACACATTCTCGGCATCAATTTTCCTTAAAAACAACTGAAAAAGCAAGGTAAAGAGTGATTGATTTTTTTAATGAAAGTTATTTGATTTAATTTATTTAATTTTCATAATATTTGAAATATGTTGGGATTAATGTGACTCAATATTATCTGCAGCTCTTACACTCCAGGCACCTGATAAAGTGGAACGCAGTGTCTTTGCCTTACATGGCGCTCAGCTCTTCCTCAATCCCAGCAGAAGCACCAGCAGAAGCAGCAGCCTCCGGGTCCTGCCTCATGCACAGCTTAAAATGCAACACCAAGTAATACAACAAACAACAGGGAAAACCATTCACGATCAGACACATCCGTTGATTGCTGGCTCTCAGTAAAGGGACATTGCATCATTACATCACAAAATAGACTACATTTCAAGGTTAAAGAATTACCATGTTCTGCGATTCAGAACGAGGCAGCAAAACTTCCTATAATCTGTTGTGGCCCTATGACATTGTAAAGGAGCAGGCTTGTGAATACATCTCGTTTAATCCAATGGAAATATAACTCTCAACTTTTTTACGTTTTTGCCAATAAATAATACTACATTGTTAACTCTGCATAAAGAACCTTGGAATGGAACGTTTTTTGCAGTGAAATGTTTGCTGCATAACCTATACCCTTTCTCTCCTACATCACATTGCATTAGTCATTACAGTGATTAGTGAGCAGGAAGGGCTGCATCACATCGCAATTTGTGTGGAACTTGAATGCGAATTTGTTACAACATGGCGTAACTTACAGTCCTTTCACAAAATTCATGATTTTGTGCTCAATTTTGAGTTTGTAAAGTTTTTCTATAATGTCAATGATTTTATTTTGTGACTGAAATTAAATAATTATGTGTCTGCAAAATTGGGACTGTAGTTCCACCTTAACCTACTAGTACTGTATGTCTTTGGACTGTGGGAAGAAACTGGAGCACCTGGAAGAAATCCACACAAATGAAGGGAGAACATACAATTCCATCCAGACTGCACCCCAGGAATTGAACCCAGGACCCCAGCTCTGTGAACCACAGTGCCAGCTCATTGCTATAGTCACTATAATTAATGTCAAAACTCATTTGCAAATGAGCAGCCTGGGATCCAAAAGGATCAAGACAAGGATCCAAACAAAGCACTATCCCAAAGCTTGGCTTTGTACCGTATATAATACAGGGCTTGATGCAGAAGGCAGATAATCAAAGTCCATGCAATAATTGCTAAGGGAAAGTGACTTTGTGTTCTTGGAGGGAAGTCACTCAACACGGAGCTGTGTTAGTGATATGATTGTTCTGATGTACGGCTGATGTCCAAACACTGAAAACATGATTGTGTATGCAATCGCACTCCTGAGCTCCATTGGGTATGGTTAAAATAACTTTTTATAGTTCATCACATTCAAAGTGTGTGTACTTGATGAAAGTGTAACACGCATTTGGAGGAGTTATTCAGGATTTTCTTTCATTCAACTATTTCAAGACCCATTATTTTCAGATGTTGTAGTATACGTGAATAATGAAAGGCCTTCATATTACACAATGAAGGAATGACTTCGCAGGTGTGAAGAATAAAAGATTTATTCAGCTCACTTTGGGGAGTTTCACAATGGCCCTCCTTATAGAAATGTGGGTTTGATTAAAGGAGTGAAGAAAAAGCACTGAATAATATTTGCTTCTGTAAACGTAATCATCTCAAAATATGGTTGAAGAAATTGAAGAAGGTTAAACATAATCCAAAACGTATAAGGTCAATTTAAGTACAACCAGAATTCTAGTGTTTATGCAATGCATCTGTGGGTTGATATGAAATATGGCCGTACTTAAACTAAACGAGGTTATCGAGAGCATATTCCGAATACGGCTTTGGCCAGTTGTGCTGTGAACTGCGAGGACCGTATCTTATCCTGAACTGACTGTGCGAATACCGTCCTCTGCTGGCAGAAGGAATAGATTACAACGGCACTGTATTGGCGATTAGTCCTATTGCTAGAATATTGAAACAACAAGGAGTCCGCGGAGTCAAGCAATGCTGAATAAACAAGTACCTGAAATTCAATAGGATTTTGTGTATTGATTACAAATAGGTGTGAAATTCTCATGTACAGTGGTATTCATGGATTCCTTACACAAGCAGCAGTTGTTATGATGCTTTCGTAATCTGAATATAAATCTGTTATCTACTTAAAACTGTAATTATTGAATAGATTAATGTCTTTGAAATGCTTCATTAACTGGGCAGTTTCCATGTTTGGAAATGTTTTTATTTTGATTGCTGATTGCTAGATACTGTATGTTTAATAGGCATGCTGTTAATATTTTCTACAAGAGCCAAATAAGACAGTTATGCTGTAGTAAGTTCTATATAAGTTATATAACATAAGTTATATTTTGTTCTGAGGTCAATTTGAATCTCATACTAAATAACTGGTGTCCTTTTATCTGAGAAACACTACCTGATTGATCACCTGATGCCTAGAAATTAGCATGCACAGTAGCCCAGCGTTTAGCATTGCTAGCTCACAGTGCTGAGGCCCTGGGTACACTTCTGGACCTGGGGTGCTATCTGTATGGAGCTTGTATGTTCTCCCCATGTTTGCATGAGTTTGCTTTGGGTGCTCCGGCTTCCTCCCACAGTTCAAAGAACTACTGGTAGGTTAATTGGCTTCTGGGATAATTGGTGAGTGTCTGTGTCTTCCCTGCATTGGACTACCATCCAGTCCCAGGTATCTCCTGCTTATTACTTTCTGAGGCTCTGGCTCCCCCGTGCCCCGCGACCCCCTGACCCCCTGACCCTGAATTGGATGAAGCGGTTAGAAAATGGGTGGTTTCTGTTATGCTCTGGTCATGCTCTGCCATAGCAACAACTTGTAAAAAATGCAGATGCTAGGATTTAACTCAAAGAAGGAGCTCAGATCACTGTGTTGGCATCACTGTACAGGCGTCCGGTTTGTTTTAGAACATGTGCTAAAATCTTATTTACTAACTTCTAGACTTTTTACCCCCCATATCAGCCTGCAGGTGCACAGTGGTCTGTGGACACCCTCCTTGCTCTGTCGTAAAAGAGGAAATAAAAAGCAACTGGTTTTGACTTTAATGCACTGAGACTGTGGAACTCACAGAACTCTCTTGTCAGAAAGGCAGCTTCTAACAGCTTTTAAGTGAAGACTAAGAACACTTTTCTATTTTATTAAAATAGATGATATATGTTTTGTTTAAATATATGTTATAAATGTTAAAACGACAGCTCGTATAAGCTTGTATTTTTACCTTTCGATCATTTTTATAATGAGTTATAAAATGAGTTATATTTTGAGTTGCTTTTACCATGATAAACAGTACAAAATATGAGGTGTTGAACTTGTCTAAAGTTTTAAAGCGCTTTATGACGTAAAGTGTGATGACAGTCCTTGGCGGTCTATGTAACAATTCTTCTTGAAGTAGGTCATCGGGCCAACAGTATACAAACATTACAGCTCAAGTGCTTTTGTATCTGAACGCTTTTAGGTAAGTTATTTAGCAGCTGCGGTATTAATAATGATTTTAATGGCAAATTCAATTGCAGGTAAAATAAAAATGGCGGATAACTTTCATTCTAGCTTCGTGAAGTGGTCGCGCTATATTATACATATATACCATAATAAGAAACATAATATGTACAGTAGAATTTTTCACTTTAAGCTGGCATTATCCAGAACCGGGTCAGGGCCCGGACCCGGACCGTGCAGTGTGGTCCGCCGGCCTTCTAAAGATGTTTAGGAGATCGAGGCGCCCTTGGATTTGATTAGAAACTTGCATAATTTCTTAACTTGACCCCATTATCTTAAAAAAAACGGCCAGGCCAAGACCAAAGCATGAAGGCTGCGAGGATCGGGGGACTCTCATTTTTGGTCACAGCGTACAGTAGTAGATCAGTAACCTCTGTTTATCGTGATAACCTTTAATTATTTTCCAGTACTTTTTTAAATGATAAAACACATTGTCTCGCCAGTTTTGCTAAAGATACGGTTTTAGTGTTTACGCATAAATTTGTAAGCCGTAGGTTTAAATCTCGTGGTCTTATTTTCTGCATTTTCATCGTAAGGGAAGGCGCTCGTTTGCGATTTACGCGCTGAATATTGTAAGCAGAGGAGCCTTAAGGCACAGCCTCGCCTTAACACCATCGTTTGCATTGTCATTGTCATCCAGAAAAGCAGTCGTAAGAAAATGAATCTGTGGCGGCTCCGAACATTAAAAAAACTATATCTAGACTTCAAATACATCCCAATCTTACTATCAACACGTTTTAAGACCCCTCTCCTTTCCACCGGTATACAAGCTAAGAGAGAAATATTGGAAATCCCATCTGAAGTAGCCCTCGTCTCACCTTCGGAGCTGTGAGCGATGGGGATCATAATTAAAAGGGGTCCAGTTACTTTGAAAATGTGTATGTGATACTTAAATTTAAATAAAATAAAAAGATAAATTATATAACACAGACTGCTATCTATGTCCATGTGTTTAAGACGTATGAATCGGTTTTAAAACAGGCACACCCCTTCTCACAAATCCGACTGGAGTCTCAGTCCGTCGTCGCGATGAATTAGGAGCTCAGATGTAGGCTAAGTGATTGCAATTTACTTATTTAAAAGAACCACTTCAAATCAAAAGGGAGACATTTTGTAATGGTAGTTATCGTATTATAGTATACGATAACTGTATACGTAGTATACGTAATTGTAGATATACAGTACATAAAGGGTATGAATAGGTGTGAGCTTTTACTGTATATTTAATATTTTATCTGACCCACTTGTAGAAACCGCCTACTCAGATTTATTTAAGTGGTCTGCCACCATAAAGACAGAAAAATATAATGACACCCTGTAACATTAACTGTAAAATAAACGCCGTAACTGCGGCCATATGAAAATTTGGATAAAGATTATACAAACATCCTAAGGAGCTCTATGACATATGAGCGTCGTAATAATGGTTGGTGACCTGACGTAACAGTGCTCCCTGAATTACGTGATCTGTATATACCCAAATACAGATATATCACATAGGGAGATGCAGTCAAACATTGCATTGCTATCATCGTGGTGAACTATTTCTCCGCTGTTTAAAACTTGTTTGGTAAGTGTCATCAAATATGCTTGTCAATTTGTAGCGAAATCGATATACTGTCTCATAATCCTTCAGCTATCTATAATGTAGTGAAACGGCTAATTAATATTGATAAATTCCCTTATTCACAGTGACTTTTGCTCAAACCCCTGTTGCATAATGGGTTAATTTTATATAAAAAAACATTTATATCATAGATATAATACAAGCTTTGAAATGAAATAGCACATTTCCAGGTTTCAGTTAAACATTTTTAAAAAAGCTCATGACTTTAAGCATTCTGAACATTGAGAATGTTATTTGGGAAACAAATGTTTATTATAATGTTTATGTTTAGGATCTGTCTCCTACTGAGTCAGCATGCAGCATTCAACACCATTAGGTTTAATATTAAAAAGTTGTGTATTTCCTGAATTGTTTTTTTTTATTCTTTTCTATTAGACCATACTAGACTGTGCAGGATATCATTTATTTGCCATTTTTGCCTTTTCCAGATACCTGGGAAACAAAGCTCATATCTCATTTGCCAATGGAGCCCAGTCCTAAGCCTGGTGCTCTGTCCCCCTCCCCGAAGGACACAGACTCGAATCGACCCGCGCCCTTAAGGCAACAGGATCTGATCTCCACGTACTGCCCGCCTCCCAAGATACAGCTTCTGAAGGACACCTTCGAAGAGAAACTGATGCAGGAAAAGGAGAAAAAAATGATCGCCATGTACAATCGGCGGCAGGAGGCAGCTCTACAGAAGATGAGAAAATGTTTCCAATATGTCAAATACGCTGCGGAGAAGAAGATGGGGAACAGCTATCGCTTCCAAGCCCAACAGGGCCCCGAGAAGAACATTGTGGGGTATGATCGGTCTTACCCCCTGAAGCCTATGGGTAACAGGAAAGTCTCCGGCCCTGGTGAGGTTCGGGCTGTGGACCGCCCGGACGCACAGAGTGATTCCTTGTTTGCCCCCACCCCGCCTCAGGATGGTCATGAGAGGCCCTGCGAGAGGCCGGGCAGGAGGGGCTCAAGAGTACGCAAACCTAAGGACAGGACTGTCCTCCCCATGGTGGCGACCCCTCCAGGGCAATGCCCTTCTCATGCCAATGGGAAGGAGCACTTTCAGTTGCAAGAGGAGCTACGAAAAGTGGCCGAAGCAGAGGCCGCGCTGAAGGAGGAGCATCGCCGGAGGGAGGCCAGCCTGCAGGATGAGATGCGCCGGAAGGAGGCCATGATGAAGGACGAGATTCGCCAGAAGGAGGCCATGATGCAGGCGAAGCTCTTCAGAGCTCAGGAGGAGCTGAGGATGGTTCCGAGAGAGATGGAAGACTCCAGAGAGGTGGCCGGAAGGGAAAATAGAGGCGAGGCAGAGCGAGCTTTGCCCCAGAGGACCATGGGCCAACCACCGCTCTAAGGCCGTGCCTCTTCTGACCTGCAGAATGGAGAAGCAAAAAGCCTTCACTCCAAGGAAAGCCCTTCCTATCAGAGGAGACAACCTTGATTATGGTTCTCCAATGGAAGATGGCGGATGCGCAGAATCGCACTTTCCCTCTGCGCTTTCCCATCAGGAGAGACGTCAAGTGAGCCCTTGCAGCCGTGGGCTAGAAGACGTCCCCTGTGGAAGGAGAAAGTATCTCAAGAAAGCAAGGCTCCCTGAAAGCGACGTGTCAGCGGCACAGGCCGCGCAGGGCCACTTCAGAAATAACACCACATGTCTGGATGAACAAACTCTGTCAGTGGAAAACAGATATTTGTCCCCTACAAGTCTGATGTGCCCTACCGCTGAGCAATTTCCATATGAGAATAGCCAGAGTGGAAACCCTCAGCTGGTGCCCTGTGAACTGTGTCACGGGAAGTTTGCTGTAGAGAGGCTGGAGAAACACAGCAAGATCTGCAAGAAGCTTCAGAATTCAAAGAGGAAGGTTTTTGACTCTTTCAAGCACAGGGCCAAGGGAACAGAACTGGAGACATACATCCATAAGAAGAAGGTTAAACCGCCAATCGTGGTAAGGGCTATCCTTAAACTCTTTCCAAGCTTCCCTTTTTTTCTCCTAGAGTCAGACTCAGCTTATAAATCAATGTAAACAATAAATAAGTGTTTTATGAAGTACTCTTCTGAAAAACTGCCGCAAAGGCACATTTGCCAGACAGAATAAATGTGTCTTAGTGACTTCTGAATTCTGTTGTAAAAATCTACATATCAAGCAAATAGCACTCACAGGAAACAAAACCATAACTACGTAAATTGTACTCTCTACCCAATGACCTGAAAGGTAGCCCCAGAAAGCTACGTTATTACTGTATTGATATTTTCTTGCCTTGTGAATGGTTTGCGACCAGACTGTGTACGCAGTGCTAGTCTGGACTTTTTCTGGAAGCTGTTTTATTGGTTTCATTTCCTGTTCCCAGCTGAGAAAGAACAACTGGAGGCAGAAGCACGAGGATTTCATTCGGAGCATCAAACAGGCCAGGGAGGTGCAGCAGGTGATCACGCAAGGAGGGAAAGTTGTGAACCTGCCCCAGCCCCCCGCGAATCCAAACCCCGACTACGTGCCCTGCCCTCACTGCGGCCGGCGCTTTGCCCCCAGGCCGGCACAGAGGCACTTCCCCAAGTGTCAGCACATCAGGAGCCGCCCTCCTCCTCCTCCTCGCAGATGAAAACTGATGTGAAGAAGAGCAAAAGAGTCATGATCTTGGCTCACGACTCACGTCCTGCTTTTTCTTTTTAGAAACACATGTAGCACAGTTCATCCGTATGATGATGAAAAAAAAATGTTACCTTATTTTAATTAAATGATTTTTTTTTGGTGGACTGGTGTTTGCGTAGCTGTGGTTATTTCAGTTTTTCTCTTATCATTCATACACCTTGACCTCCTAAAAATAATTTTTCAACCTGGAACGTACAATTAGCAGGCAATAGAACAGGTCACATTGGTCTTGGAACCATCAAAAAGCAGTATTCACACATTCTCGGCATCAATTTTCCTTAAAAACAACTGAAAAAGCAAGGTAAAGAGTGATTGATTTTTTTAATGAAAGTTATTTGATTTAATTTATTTAATTTTCATAATATTTGAAATATGTTGGGATTAATGTGACTCAATATTATCTGCAGCTCTTACACTCCAGGCACCTGATAAAGTGGAACGCAGTGTCTTTGCCTTACATGGCGCTCAGCTCTTCCTCAATCCCAGCAGAAGCACCAGCAGAAGCAGCAGCCTCCGGGTCCTGCCTCATGCACAGCTTAAAATGCAACACCAAGTAATACAACAAACAACAGGGAAAACCATTCACGATCAGACACATCCGTTGATTGCTGGCTCTCAGTAAAGGGACATTGCATCATTACATCACAAAATAGACTACATTTCAAGGTTAAAGAATTACCATGTTCTGCGATTCAGAACGAGGCAGCAAAACTTCCTATAATCTGTTGTGGCCCTATGACATTGTAAAGGAGCAGGCTTGTGAATACATCTCGTTTAATCCAATGGAAATATAACTCTCAACTTTTTTACGTTTTTGCCAATAAATAATACTACATTGTTAACTCTGCATAAAGAACCTTGGAATGGAACGTTTTTTGCAGTGAAATGTTTGCTGCATAACCTATACCCTTTCTCTCCTACATCACATTGCATTAGTCATTACAGTGATTAGTGAGCAGGAAGGGCTGCATCACATCGCAATTTGTGTGGAACTTGAATGCGAATTTGTTACAACATGGCGTAACTTACAGTCCTTTCACAAAATTCATGATTTTGTGCTCAATTTTGAGTTTGTAAAGTTTTTCTATAATGTCAATGATTTTATTTTGTGACTGAAATTAAATAATTATGTGTCTGCAAAATTGGGACTGTAGTTCCACCTTAACCTACTAGTACTGTATGTCTTTGGACTGTGGGAAGAAACTGGAGCACCTGGAAGAAATCCACACAAATGAAGGGAGAACATACAATTCCATCCAGACTGCACCCCAGGAATTGAACCCAGGACCCCAGCTCTGTGAACCACAGTGCCAGCTCATTGCTATAGTCACTATAATTAATGTCAAAACTCATTTGCAAATGAGCAGCCTGGGATCCAAAAGGATCAAGACAAGGATCCAAACAAAGCACTATCCCAAAGCTTGGCTTTGTACCGTATATAATACAGGGCTTGATGCAGAAGGCAGATAATCAAAGTCCATGCAATAATTGCTAAGGGAAAGTGACTTTGTGTTCTTGGAGGGAAGTCACTCAACACGGAGCTGTGTTAGTGATATGATTGTTCTGATGTACGGCTGATGTCCAAACACTGAAAACATGATTGTGTATGCAATCGCACTCCTGAGCTCCATTGGGTATGGTTAAAATAACTTTTTATAGTTCATCACATTCAAAGTGTGTGTACTTGATGAAAGTGTAACACGCATTTGGAGGAGTTATTCAGGATTTTCTTTCATTCAACTATTTCAAGACCCATTATTTTCAGATGTTGTAGTATACGTGAATAATGAAAGGCCTTCATATTACACAATGAAGGAATGACTTCGCAGGTGTGAAGAATAAAAGATTTATTCAGCTCACTTTGGGGAGTTTCACAATGGCCCTCCTTATAGAAATGTGGGTTTGATTAAAGGAGTGAAGAAAAAGCACTGAATAATATTTGCTTCTGTAAACGTAATCATCTCAAAATATGGTTGAAGAAATTGAAGAAGGTTAAACATAATCCAAAACGTATAAGGTCAATTTAAGTACAACCAGAATTCTAGTGTTTATGCAATGCATCTGTGGGTTGATATGAAATATGGCCGTACTTAAACTAAACGAGGTTATCGAGAGCATATTCCGAATACGGCTTTGGCCAGTTGTGCTGTGAACTGCGAGGACCGTATCTTATCCTGAACTGACTGTGCGAATACCGTCCTCTGCTGGCAGAAGGAATAGATTACAACGGCACTGTATTGGCGATTAGTCCTATTGCTAGAATATTGAAACAACAAGGAGTCCGCGGAGTCAAGCAATGCTGAATAAACAAGTACCTGAAATTCAATAGGATTTTGTGTATTGATTACAAATAGGTGTGAAATTCTCATGTACAGTGGTATTCATGGATTCCTTACACAAGCAGCAGTTGTTATGATGCTTTCGTAATCTGAATATAAATCTGTTATCTACTTAAAACTGTAATTATTGAATAGATTAATGTCTTTGAAATGCTTCATTAACTGGGCAGTTTCCATGTTTGGAAATGTTTTTATTTTGATTGCTGATTGCTAGATACTGTATGTTTAATAGGCATGCTGTTAATATTTTCTACAAGAGCCAAATAAGACAGTTATGCTGTAGTAAGTTCTATATAAGTTATATAACATAAGTTATATTTTGTTCTGAGGTCAATTTGAATCTCATACTAAATAACTGGTGTCCTTTTATCTGAGAAACACTACCTGATTGATCACCTGATGCCTAGAAATTAGCATGCACAGTAGCCCAGCGTTTAGCATTGCTAGCTCACAGTGCTGAGGCCCTGGGTACACTTCTGGACCTGGGGTGCTATCTGTATGGAGCTTGTATGTTCTCCCCATGTTTGCATGAGTTTGCTTTGGGTGCTCCGGCTTCCTCCCACAGTTCAAAGAACTACTGGTAGGTTAATTGGCTTCTGGGATAATTGGTGAGTGTCTGTGTCTTCCCTGCATTGGACTACCATCCAGTCCCAGGTATCTCCTGCTTATTACTTTCTGAGGCTCTGGCTCCCCCGTGCCCCGCGACCCCCTGACCCCCTGACCCTGAATTGGATGAAGCGGTTAGAAAATGGGTGGTTTCTGTTATGCTCTGGTCATGCTCTGCCATAGCAACAACTTGTAAAAAATGCAGATGCTAGGATTTAACTCAAAGAAGGAGCTCAGATCACTGTGTTGGCATCACTGTACAGGCGTCCGGTTTGTTTTAGAACATGTGCTAAAATCTTATTTACTAACTTCTAGACTTTTTACCCCCCATATCAGCCTGCAGGTGCACAGTGGTCTGTGGACACCCTCCTTGCTCTGTCGTAAAAGAGGAAATAAAAAGCAACTGGTTTTGACTTTAATGCACTGAGACTGTGGAACTCACAGAACTCTCTTGTCAGAAAGGCAGCTTCTAACAGCTTTTAAGTGAAGACTAAGAACACTTTTCTATTTTATTAAAATAGATGATATATGTTTTGTTTAAATATATGTTATAAATGTTAAAACGACAGCTCGTATAAGCTTGTATTTTTACCTTTCGATCATTTTTATAATGAGTTATAAAATGAGTTATATTTTGAGTTGCTTTTACCATGATAAACAGTACAAAATATGAGGTGTTGAACTTGTCTAAAGTTTTAAAGCGCTTTATGACGTAAAGTGTGATGACAGTCCTTGGCGGTCTATGTAACAATTCTTCTTGAAGTAGGTCATCGGGCCAACAGTATACAAACATTACAGCTCAAGTGCTTTTGTATCTGAACGCTTTTAGGTAAGTTATTTAGCAGCTGCGGTATTAATAATGATTTTAATGGCAAATTCAATTGCAGGTAAAATAAAAATGGCGGATAACTTTCATTCTAGCTTCGTGAAGTGGTCGCGCTATATTATACATATATACCATAATAAGAAACATAATATGTACAGTAGAATTTTTCACTTTAAGCTGGCATTATCCAGAACCGGGTCAGGGCCCGGACCCGGACCGTGCAGTGTGGTCCGCCGGCCTTCTAAAGATGTTTAGGAGATCGAGGCGCCCTTGGATTTGATTAGAAACTTGCATAATTTCTTAACTTGACCCCATTATCTTAAAAAAAACGGCCAGGCCAAGACCAAAGCATGAAGGCTGCGAGGATCGGGGGACTCTCATTTTTGGTCACAGCGTACAGTAGTAGATCAGTAACCTCTGTTTATCGTGATAACCTTTAATTATTTTCCAGTACTTTTTTAAATGATAAAACACATTGTCTCGCCAGTTTTGCTAAAGATACGGTTTTAGTGTTTACGCATAAATTTGTAAGCCGTAGGTTTAAATCTCGTGGTCTTATTTTCTGCATTTTCATCGTAAGGGAAGGCGCTCGTTTGCGATTTACGCGCTGAATATTGTAAGCAGAGGAGCCTTAAGGCACAGCCTCGCCTTAACACCATCGTTTGCATTGTCATTGTCATCCAGAAAAGCAGTCGTAAGAAAATGAATCTGTGGCGGCTCCGAACATTAAAAAAACTATATCTAGACTTCAAATACATCCCAATCTTACTATCAACACGTTTTAAGACCCCTCTCCTTTCCACCGGTATACAAGCTAAGAGAGAAATATTGGAAATCCCATCTGAAGTAGCCCTCGTCTCACCTTCGGAGCTGTGAGCGATGGGGATCATAATTAAAAGGGGTCCAGTTACTTTGAAAATGTGTATGTGATACTTAAATTTAAATAAAATAAAAAGATAAATTATATAACACAGACTGCTATCTATGTCCATGTGTTTAAGACGTATGAATCGGTTTTAAAACAGGCACACCCCTTCTCACAAATCCGACTGGAGTCTCAGTCCGTCGTCGCGATGAATTAGGAGCTCAGATGTAGGCTAAGTGATTGCAATTTACTTATTTAAAAGAACCACTTCAAATCAAAAGGGAGACATTTTGTAATGGTAGTTATCGTATTATAGTATACGATAACTGTATACGTAGTATACGTAATTGTAGATATACAGTACATAAAGGGTATGAATAGGTGTGAGCTTTTACTGTATATTTAATATTTTATCTGACCCACTTGTAGAAACCGCCTACTCAGATTTATTTAAGTGGTCTGCCACCATAAAGACAGAAAAATATAATGACACCCTGTAACATTAACTGTAAAATAAACGCCGTAACTGCGGCCATATGAAAATTTGGATAAAGATTATACAAACATCCTAAGGAGCTCTATGACATATGAGCGTCGTAATAATGGTTGGTGACCTGACGTAACAGTGCTCCCTGAATTACGTGATCTGTATATACCCAAATACAGATATATCACATAGGGAGATGCAGTCAAACATTGCATTGCTATCATCGTGGTGAACTATTTCTCCGCTGTTTAAAACTTGTTTGGTAAGTGTCATCAAATATGCTTGTCAATTTGTAGCGAAATCGATATACTGTCTCATAATCCTTCAGCTATCTATAATGTAGTGAAACGGCTAATTAATATTGATAAATTCCCTTATTCACAGTGACTTTTGCTCAAACCCCTGTTGCATAATGGGTTAATTTTATATAAAAAAACATTTATATCATAGATATAATACAAGCTTTGAAATGAAATAGCACATTTCCAGGTTTCAGTTAAACATTTTTAAAAAAGCTCATGACTTTAAGCATTCTGAACATTGAGAATGTTATTTGGGAAACAAATGTTTATTATAATGTTTATGTTTAGGATCTGTCTCCTACTGAGTCAGCATGCAGCATTCAACACCATTAGGTTTAATATTAAAAAGTTGTGTATTTCCTGAATTGTTTTTTTTTATTCTTTTCTATTAGACCATACTAGACTGTGCAGGATATCATTTATTTGCCATTTTTGCCTTTTCCAGATACCTGGGAAACAAAGCTCATATCTCATTTGCCAATGGAGCCCAGTCCTAAGCCTGGTGCTCTGTCCCCCTCCCCGAAGGACACAGACTCGAATCGACCCGCGCCCTTAAGGCAACAGGATCTGATCTCCACGTACTGCCCGCCTCCCAAGATACAGCTTCTGAAGGACACCTTCGAAGAGAAACTGATGCAGGAAAAGGAGAAAAAAATGATCGCCATGTACAATCGGCGGCAGGAGGCAGCTCTACAGAAGATGAGAAAATGTTTCCAATATGTCAAATACGCTGCGGAGAAGAAGATGGGGAACAGCTATCGCTTCCAAGCCCAACAGGGCCCCGAGAAGAACATTGTGGGGTATGATCGGTCTTACCCCCTGAAGCCTATGGGTAACAGGAAAGTCTCCGGCCCTGGTGAGGTTCGGGCTGTGGACCGCCCGGACGCACAGAGTGATTCCTTGTTTGCCCCCACCCCGCCTCAGGATGGTCATGAGAGGCCCTGCGAGAGGCCGGGCAGGAGGGGCTCAAGAGTACGCAAACCTAAGGACAGGACTGTCCTCCCCATGGTGGCGACCCCTCCAGGGCAATGCCCTTCTCATGCCAATGGGAAGGAGCACTTTCAGTTGCAAGAGGAGCTACGAAAAGTGGCCGAAGCAGAGGCCGCGCTGAAGGAGGAGCATCGCCGGAGGGAGGCCAGCCTGCAGGATGAGATGCGCCGGAAGGAGGCCATGATGAAGGACGAGATTCGCCAGAAGGAGGCCATGATGCAGGCGAAGCTCTTCAGAGCTCAGGAGGAGCTGAGGATGGTTCCGAGAGAGATGGAAGACTCCAGAGAGGTGGCCGGAAGGGAAAATAGAGGCGAGGCAGAGCGAGCTTTGCCCCAGAGGACCATGGGCCAACCACCGCTCTAAGGCCGTGCCTCTTCTGACCTGCAGAATGGAGAAGCAAAAAGCCTTCACTCCAAGGAAAGCCCTTCCTATCAGAGGAGACAACCTTGATTATGGTTCTCCAATGGAAGATGGCGGATGCGCAGAATCGCACTTTCCCTCTGCGCTTTCCCATCAGGAGAGACGTCAAGTGAGCCCTTGCAGCCGTGGGCTAGAAGACGTCCCCTGTGGAAGGAGAAAGTATCTCAAGAAAGCAAGGCTCCCTGAAAGCGACGTGTCAGCGGCACAGGCCGCGCAGGGCCACTTCAGAAATAACACCACATGTCTGGATGAACAAACTCTGTCAGTGGAAAACAGATATTTGTCCCCTACAAGTCTGATGTGCCCTACCGCTGAGCAATTTCCATATGAGAATAGCCAGAGTGGAAACCCTCAGCTGGTGCCCTGTGAACTGTGTCACGGGAAGTTTGCTGTAGAGAGGCTGGAGAAACACAGCAAGATCTGCAAGAAGCTTCAGAATTCAAAGAGGAAGGTTTTTGACTCTTTCAAGCACAGGGCCAAGGGAACAGAACTGGAGACATACATCCATAAGAAGAAGGTTAAACCGCCAATCGTGGTAAGGGCTATCCTTAAACTCTTTCCAAGCTTCCCTTTTTTTCTCCTAGAGTCAGACTCAGCTTATAAATCAATGTAAACAATAAATAAGTGTTTTATGAAGTACTCTTCTGAAAAACTGCCGCAAAGGCACATTTGCCAGACAGAATAAATGTGTCTTAGTGACTTCTGAATTCTGTTGTAAAAATCTACATATCAAGCAAATAGCACTCACAGGAAACAAAACCATAACTACGTAAATTGTACTCTCTACCCAATGACCTGAAAGGTAGCCCCAGAAAGCTACGTTATTACTGTATTGATATTTTCTTGCCTTGTGAATGGTTTGCGACCAGACTGTGTACGCAGTGCTAGTCTGGACTTTTTCTGGAAGCTGTTTTATTGGTTTCATTTCCTGTTCCCAGCTGAGAAAGAACAACTGGAGGCAGAAGCACGAGGATTTCATTCGGAGCATCAAACAGGCCAGGGAGGTGCAGCAGGTGATCACGCAAGGAGGGAAAGTTGTGAACCTGCCCCAGCCCCCCGCGAATCCAAACCCCGACTACGTGCCCTGCCCTCACTGCGGCCGGCGCTTTGCCCCCAGGCCGGCACAGAGGCACTTCCCCAAGTGTCAGCACATCAGGAGCCGCCCTCCTCCTCCTCCTCGCAGATGAAAACTGATGTGAAGAAGAGCAAAAGAGTCATGATCTTGGCTCACGACTCACGTCCTGCTTTTTCTTTTTAGAAACACATGTAGCACAGTTCATCCGTATGATGATGAAAAAAAAATGTTACCTTATTTTAATTAAATGATTTTTTTTTGGTGGACTGGTGTTTGCGTAGCTGTGGTTATTTCAGTTTTTCTCTTATCATTCATACACCTTGACCTCCTAAAAATAATTTTTCAACCTGGAACGTACAATTAGCAGGCAATAGAACAGGTCACATTGGTCTTGGAACCATCAAAAAGCAGTATTCACACATTCTCGGCATCAATTTTCCTTAAAAACAACTGAAAAAGCAAGGTAAAGAGTGATTGATTTTTTTAATGAAAGTTATTTGATTTAATTTATTTAATTTTCATAATATTTGAAATATGTTGGGATTAATGTGACTCAATATTATCTGCAGCTCTTACACTCCAGGCACCTGATAAAGTGGAACGCAGTGTCTTTGCCTTACATGGCGCTCAGCTCTTCCTCAATCCCAGCAGAAGCACCAGCAGAAGCAGCAGCCTCCGGGTCCTGCCTCATGCACAGCTTAAAATGCAACACCAAGTAATACAACAAACAACAGGGAAAACCATTCACGATCAGACACATCCGTTGATTGCTGGCTCTCAGTAAAGGGACATTGCATCATTACATCACAAAATAGACTACATTTCAAGGTTAAAGAATTACCATGTTCTGCGATTCAGAACGAGGCAGCAAAACTTCCTATAATCTGTTGTGGCCCTATGACATTGTAAAGGAGCAGGCTTGTGAATACATCTCGTTTAATCCAATGGAAATATAACTCTCAACTTTTTTACGTTTTTGCCAATAAATAATACTACATTGTTAACTCTGCATAAAGAACCTTGGAATGGAACGTTTTTTGCAGTGAAATGTTTGCTGCATAACCTATACCCTTTCTCTCCTACATCACATTGCATTAGTCATTACAGTGATTAGTGAGCAGGAAGGGCTGCATCACATCGCAATTTGTGTGGAACTTGAATGCGAATTTGTTACAACATGGCGTAACTTACAGTCCTTTCACAAAATTCATGATTTTGTGCTCAATTTTGAGTTTGTAAAGTTTTTCTATAATGTCAATGATTTTATTTTGTGACTGAAATTAAATAATTATGTGTCTGCAAAATTGGGACTGTAGTTCCACCTTAACCTACTAGTACTGTATGTCTTTGGACTGTGGGAAGAAACTGGAGCACCTGGAAGAAATCCACACAAATGAAGGGAGAACATACAATTCCATCCAGACTGCACCCCAGGAATTGAACCCAGGACCCCAGCTCTGTGAACCACAGTGCCAGCTCATTGCTATAGTCACTATAATTAATGTCAAAACTCATTTGCAAATGAGCAGCCTGGGATCCAAAAGGATCAAGACAAGGATCCAAACAAAGCACTATCCCAAAGCTTGGCTTTGTACCGTATATAATACAGGGCTTGATGCAGAAGGCAGATAATCAAAGTCCATGCAATAATTGCTAAGGGAAAGTGACTTTGTGTTCTTGGAGGGAAGTCACTCAACACGGAGCTGTGTTAGTGATATGATTGTTCTGATGTACGGCTGATGTCCAAACACTGAAAACATGATTGTGTATGCAATCGCACTCCTGAGCTCCATTGGGTATGGTTAAAATAACTTTTTATAGTTCATCACATTCAAAGTGTGTGTACTTGATGAAAGTGTAACACGCATTTGGAGGAGTTATTCAGGATTTTCTTTCATTCAACTATTTCAAGACCCATTATTTTCAGATGTTGTAGTATACGTGAATAATGAAAGGCCTTCATATTACACAATGAAGGAATGACTTCGCAGGTGTGAAGAATAAAAGATTTATTCAGCTCACTTTGGGGAGTTTCACAATGGCCCTCCTTATAGAAATGTGGGTTTGATTAAAGGAGTGAAGAAAAAGCACTGAATAATATTTGCTTCTGTAAACGTAATCATCTCAAAATATGGTTGAAGAAATTGAAGAAGGTTAAACATAATCCAAAACGTATAAGGTCAATTTAAGTACAACCAGAATTCTAGTGTTTATGCAATGCATCTGTGGGTTGATATGAAATATGGCCGTACTTAAACTAAACGAGGTTATCGAGAGCATATTCCGAATACGGCTTTGGCCAGTTGTGCTGTGAACTGCGAGGACCGTATCTTATCCTGAACTGACTGTGCGAATACCGTCCTCTGCTGGCAGAAGGAATAGATTACAACGGCACTGTATTGGCGATTAGTCCTATTGCTAGAATATTGAAACAACAAGGAGTCCGCGGAGTCAAGCAATGCTGAATAAACAAGTACCTGAAATTCAATAGGATTTTGTGTATTGATTACAAATAGGTGTGAAATTCTCATGTACAGTGGTATTCATGGATTCCTTACACAAGCAGCAGTTGTTATGATGCTTTCGTAATCTGAATATAAATCTGTTATCTACTTAAAACTGTAATTATTGAATAGATTAATGTCTTTGAAATGCTTCATTAACTGGGCAGTTTCCATGTTTGGAAATGTTTTTATTTTGATTGCTGATTGCTAGATACTGTATGTTTAATAGGCATGCTGTTAATATTTTCTACAAGAGCCAAATAAGACAGTTATGCTGTAGTAAGTTCTATATAAGTTATATAACATAAGTTATATTTTGTTCTGAGGTCAATTTGAATCTCATACTAAATAACTGGTGTCCTTTTATCTGAGAAACACTACCTGATTGATCACCTGATGCCTAGAAATTAGCATGCACAGTAGCCCAGCGTTTAGCATTGCTAGCTCACAGTGCTGAGGCCCTGGGTACACTTCTGGACCTGGGGTGCTATCTGTATGGAGCTTGTATGTTCTCCCCATGTTTGCATGAGTTTGCTTTGGGTGCTCCGGCTTCCTCCCACAGTTCAAAGAACTACTGGTAGGTTAATTGGCTTCTGGGATAATTGGTGAGTGTCTGTGTCTTCCCTGCATTGGACTACCATCCAGTCCCAGGTATCTCCTGCTTATTACTTTCTGAGGCTCTGGCTCCCCCGTGCCCCGCGACCCCCTGACCCCCTGACCCTGAATTGGATGAAGCGGTTAGAAAATGGGTGGTTTCTGTTATGCTCTGGTCATGCTCTGCCATAGCAACAACTTGTAAAAAATGCAGATGCTAGGATTTAACTCAAAGAAGGAGCTCAGATCACTGTGTTGGCATCACTGTACAGGCGTCCGGTTTGTTTTAGAACATGTGCTAAAATCTTATTTACTAACTTCTAGACTTTTTACCCCCCATATCAGCCTGCAGGTGCACAGTGGTCTGTGGACACCCTCCTTGCTCTGTCGTAAAAGAGGAAATAAAAAGCAACTGGTTTTGACTTTAATGCACTGAGACTGTGGAACTCACAGAACTCTCTTGTCAGAAAGGCAGCTTCTAACAGCTTTTAAGTGAAGACTAAGAACACTTTTCTATTTTATTAAAATAGATGATATATGTTTTGTTTAAATATATGTTATAAATGTTAAAACGACAGCTCGTATAAGCTTGTATTTTTACCTTTCGATCATTTTTATAATGAGTTATAAAATGAGTTATATTTTGAGTTGCTTTTACCATGATAAACAGTACAAAATATGAGGTGTTGAACTTGTCTAAAGTTTTAAAGCGCTTTATGACGTAAAGTGTGATGACAGTCCTTGGCGGTCTATGTAACAATTCTTCTTGAAGTAGGTCATCGGGCCAACAGTATACAAACATTACAGCTCAAGTGCTTTTGTATCTGAACGCTTTTAGGTAAGTTATTTAGCAGCTGCGGTATTAATAATGATTTTAATGGCAAATTCAATTGCAGGTAAAATAAAAATGGCGGATAACTTTCATTCTAGCTTCGTGAAGTGGTCGCGCTATATTATACATATATACCATAATAAGAAACATAATATGTACAGTAGAATTTTTCACTTTAAGCTGGCATTATCCAGAACCGGGTCAGGGCCCGGACCCGGACCGTGCAGTGTGGTCCGCCGGCCTTCTAAAGATGTTTAGGAGATCGAGGCGCCCTTGGATTTGATTAGAAACTTGCATAATTTCTTAACTTGACCCCATTATCTTAAAAAAAACGGCCAGGCCAAGACCAAAGCATGAAGGCTGCGAGGATCGGGGGACTCTCATTTTTGGTCACAGCGTACAGTAGTAGATCAGTAACCTCTGTTTATCGTGATAACCTTTAATTATTTTCCAGTACTTTTTTAAATGATAAAACACATTGTCTCGCCAGTTTTGCTAAAGATACGGTTTTAGTGTTTACGCATAAATTTGTAAGCCGTAGGTTTAAATCTCGTGGTCTTATTTTCTGCATTTTCATCGTAAGGGAAGGCGCTCGTTTGCGATTTACGCGCTGAATATTGTAAGCAGAGGAGCCTTAAGGCACAGCCTCGCCTTAACACCATCGTTTGCATTGTCATTGTCATCCAGAAAAGCAGTCGTAAGAAAATGAATCTGTGGCGGCTCCGAACATTAAAAAAACTATATCTAGACTTCAAATACATCCCAATCTTACTATCAACACGTTTTAAGACCCCTCTCCTTTCCACCGGTATACAAGCTAAGAGAGAAATATTGGAAATCCCATCTGAAGTAGCCCTCGTCTCACCTTCGGAGCTGTGAGCGATGGGGATCATAATTAAAAGGGGTCCAGTTACTTTGAAAATGTGTATGTGATACTTAAATTTAAATAAAATAAAAAGATAAATTATATAACACAGACTGCTATCTATGTCCATGTGTTTAAGACGTATGAATCGGTTTTAAAACAGGCACACCCCTTCTCACAAATCCGACTGGAGTCTCAGTCCGTCGTCGCGATGAATTAGGAGCTCAGATGTAGGCTAAGTGATTGCAATTTACTTATTTAAAAGAACCACTTCAAATCAAAAGGGAGACATTTTGTAATGGTAGTTATCGTATTATAGTATACGATAACTGTATACGTAGTATACGTAATTGTAGATATACAGTACATAAAGGGTATGAATAGGTGTGAGCTTTTACTGTATATTTAATATTTTATCTGACCCACTTGTAGAAACCGCCTACTCAGATTTATTTAAGTGGTCTGCCACCATAAAGACAGAAAAATATAATGACACCCTGTAACATTAACTGTAAAATAAACGCCGTAACTGCGGCCATATGAAAATTTGGATAAAGATTATACAAACATCCTAAGGAGCTCTATGACATATGAGCGTCGTAATAATGGTTGGTGACCTGACGTAACAGTGCTCCCTGAATTACGTGATCTGTATATACCCAAATACAGATATATCACATAGGGAGATGCAGTCAAACATTGCATTGCTATCGTCGTGGTGAACTATTTCTCCGCTGTTTAAAACTTGTTTGGTAAGTGTCATCAAATATGCTTGTCAATTTGTAGCGAAATCGATATACTGTCTCATAATCCTTCAGCTATCTATAATGTAGTGAAACGGCTAATTAATATTGATAAATTCCCTTATTCACAGTGACTTTTGCTCAAACCCCTGTTGCATAATGGGTTAATTTTATATAAAAAAACATTTATATCATAGATATAATACAAGCTTTGAAATGAAATAGCACATTTCCAGGTTTCAGTTAAACATTTTTAAAAAAGCTCATGACTTTAAGCATTCTGAACATTGAGAATGTTATTTGGGAAACAAATGTTTATTATAATGTTTATGTTTAGGATCTGTCTCCTACTGAGTCAGCATGCAGCATTCAACACCATTAGGTTTAATATTAAAAAGTTGTGTATTTCCTGAATTGTTTTTTTTTATTCTTTTCTATTAGACCATACTAGACTGTGCAGGATATCATTTATTTGCCATTTTTGCCTTTTCCAGATACCTGGGAAACAAAGCTCATATCTCATTTGCCAATGGAGCCCAGTCCTAAGCCTGGTGCTCTGTCCCCCTCCCCGAAGGACACAGACTCGAATCGACCCGCGCCCTTAAGGCAACAGGATCTGATCTCCACGTACTGCCCGCCTCCCAAGATACAGCTTCTGAAGGACACCTTCGAAGAGAAACTGATGCAGGAAAAGGAGAAAAAAATGATCGCCATGTACAATCGGCGGCAGGAGGCAGCTCTACAGAAGATGAGAAAATGTTTCCAATATGTCAAATACGCTGCGGAGAAGAAGATGGGGAACAGCTATCGCTTCCAAGCCCAACAGGGCCCCGAGAAGAACATTGTGGGGTATGATCGGTCTTACCCCCTGAAGCCTATGGGTAACAGGAAAGTCTCCGGCCCTGGTGAGGTTCGGGCTGTGGACCGCCCGGACGCACAGAGTGATTCCTTGTTTGCCCCCACCCCGCCTCAGGATGGTCATGAGAGGCCCTGCGAGAGGCCGGGCAGGAGGGGCTCAAGAGTACGCAAACCTAAGGACAGGACTGTCCTCCCCATGGTGGCGACCCCTCCAGGGCAATGCCCTTCTCATGCCAATGGGAAGGAGCACTTTCAGTTGCAAGAGGAGCTACGAAAAGTGGCCGAAGCAGAGGCCGCGCTGAAGGAGGAGCATCGCCGGAGGGAGGCCAGCCTGCAGGATGAGATGCGCCGGAAGGAGGCCATGATGAAGGACGAGATTCGCCAGAAGGAGGCCATGATGCAGGCGAAGCTCTTCAGAGCTCAGGAGGAGCTGAGGATGGTTCCGAGAGAGATGGAAGACTCCAGAGAGGTGGCCGGAAGGGAAAATAGAGGCGAGGCAGAGCGAGCTTTGCCCCAGAGGACCATGGGCCAACCACCGCTCTAAGGCCGTGCCTCTTCTGACCTGCAGAATGGAGAAGCAAAAAGCCTTCACTCCAAGGAAAGCCCTTCCTATCAGAGGAGACAACCTTGATTATGGTTCTCCAATGGAAGATGGCGGATGCGCAGAATCGCACTTTCCCTCTGCGCTTTCCCATCAGGAGAGACGTCAAGTGAGCCCTTGCAGCCGTGGGCTAGAAGACGTCCCCTGTGGAAGGAGAAAGTATCTCAAGAAAGCAAGGCTCCCTGAAAGCGACGTGTCAGCGGCACAGGCCGCGCAGGGCCACTTCAGAAATAACACCACATGTCTGGATGAACAAACTCTGTCAGTGGAAAACAGATATTTGTCCCCTACAAGTCTGATGTGCCCTACCGCTGAGCAATTTCCATATGAGAATAGCCAGAGTGGAAACCCTCAGCTGGTGCCCTGTGAACTGTGTCACGGGAAGTTTGCTGTAGAGAGGCTGGAGAAACACAGCAAGATCTGCAAGAAGCTTCAGAATTCAAAGAGGAAGGTTTTTGACTCTTTCAAGCACAGGGCCAAGGGAACAGAACTGGAGACATACATCCATAAGAAGAAGGTTAAACCGCCAATCGTGGTAAGGGCTATCCTTAAACTCTTTCCAAGCTTCCCTTTTTTTCTCCTAGAGTCAGACTCAGCTTATAAATCAATGTAAACAATAAATAAGTGTTTTATGAAGTACTCTTCTGAAAAACTGCCGCAAAGGCACATTTGCCAGACAGAATAAATGTGTCTTAGTGACTTCTGAATTCTGTTGTAAAAATCTACATATCAAGCAAATAGCACTCACAGGAAACAAAACCATAACTACGTAAATTGTACTCTCTACCCAATGACCTGAAAGGTAGCCCCAGAAAGCTACGTTATTACTGTATTGATATTTTCTTGCCTTGTGAATGGTTTGCGACCAGACTGTGTACGCAGTGCTAGTCTGGACTTTTTCTGGAAGCTGTTTTATTGGTTTCATTTCCTGTTCCCAGCTGAGAAAGAACAACTGGAGGCAGAAGCACGAGGATTTCATTCGGAGCATCAAACAGGCCAGGGAGGTGCAGCAGGTGATCACGCAAGGAGGGAAAGTTGTGAACCTGCCCCAGCCCCCCGCGAATCCAAACCCCGACTACGTGCCCTGCCCTCACTGCGGCCGGCGCTTTGCCCCCAGGCCGGCACAGAGGCACTTCCCCAAGTGTCAGCACATCAGGAGCCGCCCTCCTCCTCCTCCTCGCAGATGAAAACTGATGTGAAGAAGAGCAAAAGAGTCATGATCTTGGCTCACGACTCACGTCCTGCTTTTTCTTTTTAGAAACACATTTAGCACAGTTCATCCGTATGATGATGAAAAAAAAATGTTACCTTATTTTAATTAAATGATTTTTTTTTGGTGGACTGGTGTTTGCGTAGCTGTGGTTATTTCAGTTTTTCTCTTATCATTCATATACCTTGACCTCCTAAAAATAATTTTTCAACCTGGAACGTACAATTAGCAGGCAATAGAACAGGTCACATTGGTCTTGGAACCATCAAAAAGCAGTATTCACACATTCTCGGCATCAATTTTCCTTAAAAACAACTGAAAAAGCAAGGTAAAGAGTGATTGATTTTTTTAATGAAAGTTATTTGATTTAATTTATTTAATTTTCATAATATTTGAAATATGTTGGGATTAATGTGACTCAATATTATCTGCAGCTCTTACACTCCAGGCACCTGATAAAGTGGAACGCAGTGTCTTTGCCTTACATGGCGCTCAGCTCTTCCTCAATCCCAGCAGAAGCACCAGCAGAAGCAGCAGCCTCCGGGTCCTGCCTCATGCACAGCTTAAAATGCAACACCAAGTAATACAACAAACAACAGGGAAAACCATTCACGATCAGACACATCCGTTGATTGCTGGCTCTCAGTAAAGGGACATTGCATCATTACATCACAAAATAGACTACATTTCAAGGTTAAAGAATTACCATGTTCTGCGATTCAGAACGAGGCAGCAAAACTTCCTATAATCTGTTGTGGCCCTATGACATTGTAAAGGAGCAGGCTTGTGAATACATCTCGTTTAATCCAATGGAAATATAACTCTCAACTTTTTTACGTTTTTGCCAATAAATAATACTACATTGTTAACTCTGCATAAAGAACCTTGGAATGGAACGTTTTTTGCAGTGAAATGTTTGCTGCATAACCTATACCCTTTCTCTCCTACATCACATTGCATTAGTCATTACAGTGATTAGTGAGCAGGAAGGGCTGCATCACATCGCAATTTGTGTGGAACTTGAATGCGAATTTGTTACAACATGGCGTAACTTACAGTCCTTTCACAAAATTCATGATTTTGTGCTCAATTTTGAGTTTGTAAAGTTTTTCTATAATGTCAATGATTTTATTTTGTGACTGAAATTAAATAATTATGTGTCTGCAAAATTGGGACTGTAGTTCCACCTTAACCTACTAGTACTGTATGTCTTTGGACTGTGGGAAGAAACTGGAGCACCTGGAAGAAATCCACACAAATGAAGGGAGAACATACAATTCCATCCAGACTGCACCCCAGGAATTGAACCCAGGACCCCAGCTATGTGAACCACAGTGCCAGCTCATTGCTATAGTCACTATAATTAATGTCAAAACTCATTTGCAAATGAGCAGCCTGGGATCCAAAAGGATCAAGACAAGGATCCAAACAAAGCACTATCCCAAAGCTTGGCTTTGTACCGTATATAATACAGGGCTTGATGCAGAAGGCAGATAATCAAAGTCCATGCAATAATTGCTAAGGGAAAGTGACTTTGTGTTCTTGGAGGGAAGTCACTCAACACGGAGCTGTGTTAGTGATATGATTGTTCTGATGTACGGCTGATGTCCAAACACTGAAAACATGATTGTGTATGCAATCGCACTCCTGAGCTCCATTGGGTATGGTTAAAATAACTTTTTATAGTTCATCACATTCAAAGTGTGTGTACTTGATGAAAGTGTAACACGCATTTGGAGGAGTTATTCAGGATTTTCTTTCATTCAACTATTTCAAGACCCATTATTTTCAGATGTTGTAGTATACGTGAATAATGAAAGGCCTTCATATTACACAATGAAGGAATGACTTCGCAGGTGTGAAGAATAAAAGATTTATTCAGCTCACTTTGGGGAGTTTCACAATGGCCCTCCTTATAGAAATGTGGGTTTGATTAAAGGAGTGAAGAAAAAGCACTGAATAATATTTGCTTCTGTAAACGTAATCATCTCAAAATATGGTTGAAGAAATTGAAGAAGGTTAAACATAATCCAAAACGTATAAGGTCAATTTAAGTACAACCAGAATTCTAGTGTTTATGCAATGCATCTGTGGGTTGATATGAAATATGGCCGTACTTAAACTAAACGAGGTTATCGAGAGCATATTCCGAATACGGCTTTGGCCAGTTGTGCTGTGAACTGCGAGGACCGTATCTTATCCTGAACTGACTGTGCGAATACCGTCCTCTGCTGGCAGAAGGAATAGATTACAACGGCACTGTATTGGCGATTAGTCCTATTGCTAGAATATTGAAACAACAAGGAGTCCGCGGAGTCAAGCAATGCTGAATAAACAAGTACCTGAAATTCAATAGGATTTTGTGTATTGATTACAAATAGGTGTGAAATTCTCATGTACAGTGGTATTCATGGATTCCTTACACAAGCAGCAGTTGTTATGATGCTTTCGTAATCTGAATATAAATCTGTTATCTACTTAAAACTGTAATTATTGAATAGATTAATGTCTTTGAAATGCTTCATTAACTGGGCAGTTTCCATGTTTGGAAATGTTTTTATTTTGATTGCTGATTGCTAGATACTGTATGTTTAATAGGCATGCTGTTAATATTTTCTACAAGAGCCAAATAAGACAGTTATGCTGTAGTAAGTTCTATATAAGTTATATAACATAAGTTATATTTTGTTCTGAGGTCAATTTGAATCTCATACTAAATAACTGGTGTCCTTTTATCTGAGAAACACTACCTGATTGATCACCTGATGCCTAGAAATTAGCATGCACAGTAGCCCAGCGTTTAGCATTGCTAGCTCACAGTGCTGAGGCCCTGGGTACACTTCTGGACCTGGGGTGCTATCTGTATGGAGCTTGTATGTTCTCCCCATGTTTGCATGAGTTTGCTTTGGGTGCTCCGGCTTCCTCCCACAGTTCAAAGAACTACTGGTAGGTTAATTGGCTTCTGGGATAATTGGTGAGTGTCTGTGTCTTCCCTGCATTGGACTACCATCCAGTCCCAGGTATCTCCTGCTTATTACTTTCTGAGGCTCTGGCTCCCCCGTGCCCCGCGACCCCCTGACCCCCTGACCCTGAATTGGATGAAGCGGTTAGAAAATGGGTGGTTTCTGTTATGCTCTGGTCATGCTCTGCCATAGCAACAACTTGTAAAAAATGCAGATGCTAGGATTTAACTCAAAGAAGGAGCTCAGAGCACTGTGTTGGCATCACTGTACAGGTGTCCGGTTTGTTTTAGAACATGTGCTAAAATCTTATTTACTAACTTCTAGACTTTTTACCCCCCATATCAGTCTGCAGGTGCACAGTGGTCTGTGGACACCCTCCTTGCTCTGTCGTAAAACAGGAAATAAAAAGCAACTGGTTTTGACTTTAATGCACTGAGACTGTGGAACTCACAGAACTCTCTTGTCAGAAAGGCAGCTTCTAACAGCTTTTAAGTGAAGACTAAGAACACTTTTCTATTTTATTAAAATAGATTATATATGTTTTGTTTAAATATATGTTATAAATGTTAAAACGACATCTCGTATAAGCTTGTATTTTTACCTTTCGATCATTTTTAGAATTGCTTTGAGTTGCTTTTACCATGATAAACAGTACAAAATATGAGGTGTTGAACTTGTCTAAAGTTTTAAAGCGCTTTATGACGTAAAGTGTGATGACAGTCCTTGGCGGTCTATGTAACAATTCTTCTTGAAGTAGGTCATCGGGCCAACAGTATACAAACATTACAGCTCAAGTGCTTTTGTATCTGAACGCTTTTAGGTAAGTTATTTAGCAGCTGCGGTATTAATAATGATTTTAATGGCAAATTCAATTGCAGGTAAAATAAAAATGGCGGATAACTTTCTTTCTAGCTTCGTGAAGCGGTCGCGCTATATTATACATATATACCATAATAAGAAACATAATATGTACAGTAGAATTTTTCACTTTAAGCTGGCATTATCCAGAACCGGGTCAGGGCCCCGACCCGGACCGTGCAGTGTGGTCCGTCGGCCTTCTAAAGATGTTTAGGAGATCGGGGCGCCCTTGGATTTGATTAGAAACTTGCATAATTTCTTAACTTGACCCCATTATCTTAAAAAAAACGGCCAGGCCAAGACCAAAGCATGAAGGCTGCGAGGATCGGGGGACTCTCATTTTTGGTCACAGCGTACAGTAGTAGATCAGTAACCTCTGTTTATCGTGATAACCTTTAATTATTTTCCAGTACTTTTTTAAATGATAAAACACATTGTCTCGCCAGTTTTGCTAAAGATACGGTTTTAGTGTTTACGCATAAATTTGTAAGCCGTAGGTTTAAATCTCGTGGTCTTATTTTCTGCATTTTCAAAGTAAGAGAGGCGCTCGTTTGCGATTTACGCGCTGAACATTGTAAGCAGAGGAGCCTTAAGGCACAGCCTCGCCTTAACACCATCGTTTGCATTGTCATTGTCATCCAGAAAAGCAGTCGTAAGAAAATGAATCTGTGGCGGCTCCGAACATTAAAAAAACTATATCTAGACTGCAAATACATCCCAATCTTACTATCAACACGTTTTAAGACCCCTCTCCTTTCCACCGGTATACAAGCTAAGAGAGAAATATTGGAAATCCCATCTGAAGTAGCCCTCGTCTCACCTTCGGAGCTGTGAGCGATGGGGATCATAATTAAAAGGGGTACAGTTACTTTGAAAATGTGTATGTGATACTTAAATTTAAATAAAATAAAAAGATAAATTATATAACACAGACTGCTATCTATGTCCATGTGTTTAAGACGTATGAATCGGTTTTAAAACAGGCACACCCCTTTACTTCTCACAAATCCGACTGGAGTCTCAGTCCGTCGTCGCGATGAATTAGGAGCTCAGATGTAGGCTAAGTGATTGCAATTTACTTATTTAAAAGAACCACTTCAAATCAAAAGGGAGACATTTTGTAATGGTAGTTATCGTATTATAGTATACGATAACTGTATACGTAGTATACGTAATTGTAGATATACAGTACATAAAGGGTATGAATAGGTGTGAGCTTTTACTGTATATTTAATATTTTATCTGACCCACTTGTAGAAACCGCCTACTCAGATTTATTTAAGTGGTCTGCCACCATAAAGACAGAAAAATATAATGACACCCTGTTACATTAACTGTAAAATAAACGCCGTAACTGCGGCCATATGAAAATTTGGATAAAGATTATACAAACATCCTAAGGAGCTCTATGACATATGAGCGTCGTAATAATGGTTGGTGACCTGACGTAACAGTGCTCCCTGAATTACGTGATCTGTATATACCCAAATACAGATATATCACATAGGGAGATGCAGTCAAACATTGCATTGCTATCGTCGTGGTGAACTATTTCTCCGCTGTTTAAAGCTTGTTTGGTAAGTGTCATCAAATATGCTTGTCAATTTGTAGCGAAATCGATATACTGTATCATAATCCTTCAGCTATCTATAATGTAGTGAAACGGCTAATTGATATTGATAAATTCCCTTATTCACAGTGACTTTTGCTCAAACCCCTGTTGCATAATGGGTTAATTTTATATAAAAAAACATTTATATCATAGATATAATACAAGCTTTGAAATGAAATAGCACATTTCCAGGTTTCAGTTAAACATTTTTAAAAAAGCTCATGACTTTAAGCATTCTGAACATTGAGAATGTTATTTGGGAAACAAATGTTTATTATAATGTTTATGTTTAGGATCTGTCTCCTACTGAGTCAGCATGCAGCATTCAACACCATTAGGTTTAATATTAAAAAGTTGTGTATTTCCTGAATTGTTTTTTTTTATTCTTTTCTATTAGACCATACTAGACTGTGCAGGATATCATTTATTTGCCATTTTTGCCTTTTCCAGATACCTGGGAAACAAAGCTCATATCTCATTTGCCAATGGAGCCCAGTCCTAAACCTGGTGCTCTGTCCCCCTCCCCGAAGGACACAGACTCGAATCGACCCGCGCCCTTAAGGCAACAGGATCTGATCTCCACGTACTGCCCGCCTCCCAAGATACAGCTTCTGAAGGACACCTTCCAAGAGAAACTGATGCAGGAAAAGGAGAAAAAAATGATCGCCATGTACAATCGGCGGCAGGAGGCAGCTCTACAGAAGATGAGAAAATGTTTCCAATATGTCAAATACGCTGCGGAGAAGAAGATGGGGAACAGCTATCGCTTCCAAGCCCAACAGGGCCCCGAGAAGAACATTGTGGGGTATGATCGGTCTTACCCCCTGAAGCCTATGGGTAACAGGAAAGTCTCCGGCCCTGGTGAGGTTCGGGCTGTGGACCGCCCGGACGCACAGAGTGATTCCTTGTTTGCCCCCACCCCGCCTCAGGATGGTCATGAGAGGCCCTGCGAGAGGCCGGGCAGGAGGGGCTCAAGAGTACGCAAACCTAAGGACAGGACTGTCCTCCCCATGGTGGCGACCCCTCCAGGGCAATGCCCTTCTCATGCCAATGGGAAGGAGCACTTTCAGTTGCAAGAGGAGCTACGAAAAGTGGCCGAGGCAGAGGCCGCGCTGAAGGAGGAGCATCGCCGGAGGGAGGCCAGCCTGCAGGATGAGATGCGCCGGAAGGAGGCCATGATGAAGGACGAGATTCGCCAGAAGGAGGCCATGATGCAGGCGAAGCTCTTCAGAGCTCAGGAGGAGCTGAGGATGGTTCCGAGAGAGATGGAAGACTCCAGAGAGGTGGCCGGAAGGGAAAATAGAGGCGAGGCAGAGCGAGCTTTGCCCCAGAGGACCATGGGCCAACCACCGCTCTAAGGCCGTGCCTCTTCTGACCTGCAGAATGGAGAAGCAAAAAGCCTTCACTCCAAGGAAAGCCCTTCCTATCAGAGGAGACAACCTTGATTATGGTTCTCCAATGGAAGATGGCGGATGCGCAGAATCGCACTTTCCCTCTGCGCTTTCCCATCAGGAGAGACGTCAAGTGAGCCCTTGCAGCCGTGGGCTAGAAGACGTCCCCTGTGGAAGGAGAAAGTATCTCAAGAAAGCAAGGCTCCCTGAAAGCGACGTGTCAGCGGCACAGGCCGCGCAGGGCCACTTCAGAAATAAGACCACATGTCTGGATAAACAAACTCTGTCAGTGGAAAACAGATATTTGTCCCCTACAAGTCTGATGTGCCCTACCGCTGAGCAATTTCCATATGAGAATAGCCAGAGTGGAAACCCTCAGCTGGTGCCCTGTGAACTGTGTCACGGGAAGTTTGCTTTAGAGAGGCTGGAGAAACACAGCAAGATCTGCAAGAAGCTTCAGAATTCAAAGAGGAAGGTTTTTGACTCTTTCAAGCACAGGGCCAAGGGAACAGAACTGGAGACATACATCCATAAGAAGAAGGTTAAACCGCCAATCGTGGTAAGGGCTATCCTTAAACTCTTTCCAAGCTTCCCTTTTTTTCTCCTAGAGTCAGACTCAGCTTATAAATCAATGTAAACAATAAATAAGTGTTTTATGAAGTACTCTTCTGAAAAACTGCCGCAAAGGCACATTTGCCAGACAGAATAAATGTGTCTTAGTGACTTCTGAATTCTGTTGTAAAAATCTACATATCAAGCAAATAGCACTCACAGGAAACAAAACCATAACTACGTAAATTGTACTCTCTACCCAATGACCTGAAAGGTAGCCCCAGAAAGCTACGTTATTACTGTATTGATATTTTCTTGCCTTGTGAATGGTTTGCGACCAGACTGTGTACGCAGTGCTAGTCTGGACTTTTTCTGGAAGCTGTTTTATTGGTTTCATTTCCTGTTCCCAGCTGAGAAAGAACAACTGGAGGCAGAAGCACGAGGATTTCATTCGGAGCATCAAACAGGCCAGGGAGGTGCAGCAGGTGATCACGCAAGGAGGGAAAGTTGTGAACCTGCCCCAGCCCCCCGTGAATCCAAACCCCGACTACGTGCCCTGCCCTCACTGCGGCCGGCGCTTTGCCCCAAGGCCGGCACAGAGGCACATCCCCAAGTGTCAGCACATCAGGAGCCGCCCTCCTCCTCCTCCTCGCAGATGAAAACTGATGTGAAGAAGAGCAAAAGAGTCATGATCTTGGCTCACGACTCACGTCCTGCTTTTTCTTTTTAGAAACACATTTAGCACAGTTCATCCGTATGATGATGAAAAAAAAATGTTACCTTATTTTAATTAAATGATTTTTTTTTTGGTGGACTGGTGTTTGCGTAGCTGTGGTTATTTCAGTTTTTCTCTTATCATTCATACACCTTGACCTCCTAAAAATAATTTTTCAACCTGGAACGTACAATTGGCAGGCAATAGAACAGGTCACATTGGTCTTGGAACCATCAAAAAGTAGTATTCACACATTCTCGGCATCAATTTTCCTTAAAAACAACTGAAAAAGCGAGGTAAAGAGTGATTGATTTTTTTAATGAAAGTTATTTGATTTAATTTATTTAATTTTCATAATATTTGAAATATGTTGGGATTAATGTGACTCAATATTATCTGCAGCTCTTACACTCCAGGCACCTGATAAAGTGGAACGCAGTGTCTTTGCCTTACATGGCGCTCAGCTCTTCCTCAATCCCAGCAGAAGCACCAGCAGAAGCAGCAGCCTCCGGGTCCTGCCTCATGCACAGCTTAAAATGCAACACCAAGTAATACAACAAACAACAGGGAAAACCATTCACGATCAGACACATCCGTTGATTGCTGGCTCTCAGTAAAGGGACATTGCATCATTACATCACAAAATAGACTACATTTCAAGGTTAAAGAATTACCATGTTCTGCGATTCAGAACGAGGCAGCAAAACTTCCTGTAATCTGATGTGGCCCTGTGACATTGTAAAGGAGCAGGCTTGTGAATACATCTCGTTTAATCCAATGGAAATATTGCTCTCAACTTTTTTACGTTTTTGCCAATAAATAATATTACATTGTTAACTCTGCATAAAGAACCTTGGAATGGAACGTTTTTTGCAGTGAAATGTTTGCTGCATAACCTATACCTTTTCTCTCCTACATCACATTGCATTAGTCATTACAGTGATTAGTGAGCAGGAAGGGCTGCATCACATCGCAATTTGTGTGGAACTTGAATGCGAATTTGTTACAACATGGCGTAACTTACAGTCCTTTCACAAAATTCATGATTTTGTGCTCAATTTTGAGTTTGTAAAGTTTTTCTATAATGTCAATGATTTTATTTTGTGACTGAAATTAAATACTTTTGTGTCTGCAAAATTGGGACTGTAGTTCCACCTTAACCTACTAGTACTGTATGTCTTTGGACTGTGGGAAGAAACTGGAGCACCTGGAAGAAATCCACACAAATGAAGGGAGAACATACAATTCCATCCAGACTGCACCCCAGGAATTGAACCCAGGACCCCAGCTCTGTGAACCACAGTGCCACCTCATTGCTATAGTCACTTTAATTAATGTCAAAACTCATTTGCAAATGAGCAGCCTGGGATCCAAAAGGATCAAGAAAAGGATCCAAACAAAGCACTATCACAAAGCTTGGCTTTGTACAGTATATCATACAGGGCTTGATGCAGAAGGCAGATAATCTAAGTCCATGCAATAATTGCTAAGGGAAAGTGACTTTGTGTTTTTGGAGGGAAGTCACTCAACATGGAGCTGTGTTAGTGAAATGATTGTTCTGATGTACGGCTGATGTCCAAACACTGAAAACATGATTGTGTATGCAATCGCACTCCCGAGCTCCATTGGGTATGGTTAAAATAACTTTTTATAGTTCATCACATTCAAAGTGTGTGTACCTGATGAAAGTGTAACACGCATTTGGAGGAGTTATTCAGGATTTTCTTTCATTCAACTATTTCAAGACCGATTATTTTCAGATGTTGTAGTATACGTGAATAATGAAAGGCCTTCATATTACACAATGAAGGAATGACTTCGCAGGTGTGAAGAATAAAAGATTAATTCAGCTCACTTTGGGGAGTTTCACAATGGCCCTCCTTAAAGAAATGTGGGTTTGATTAAAGGAGTGAAGAAAAAGCACTGAATAATATTTGCTTCTGTAAACGTAATCATCTCAAAATATGGTTAAAGAAATTGAAGAAGGTTAAACATAATCCAAAACGTATAAGGTCAATTTAAGTACAACCAGAATTCTAGTGTTTATGCAATGCATCTGTGGGTTGATATGAAATACGGCCGTTCTTAAACTAAACGAGGTTATCGAGAGCATATTCCGAGTACGGCTGTGGCCAGTTGTACTGTGAACTGCGAGGACCGTATCTTATCCTGAACTGCTGTGCGAATACCGTCCTCTGCTGGCAGAAGGAATAGATTACAACGGCACTGTATTGGCGATTAGTCCTATTGCTAGAATATTGAAACAACAAGGAGTCCGCGGAGTCAAGCAATGCTGAATGAACAAGTACCTGAAATTCAATAGGATTTTGTGTATTGATTACAAATAGGTGTGAAATTCTCATGTACAGTGGTATTCATGGATTCCTTACACAAGCAGCCGTTGTTATGATACTTTCGTAATCTGAATATAAATCTGTTATAATAATAATAATAATAATTGCTTACACTTATATAGCGCTTTTCTGGACACTCCGCTCAAAGCGCTTTACAGGTAATGGGGACTCCCCTCCACCACCACCAATGTGCAGCATCCACCTGATGATGCGACGGCAGCCATAGTGCGCCAGAACGCTCACCACACATCAGCTATCAGTGGGGAGGAGAGCAGAGTAATGTAGCCAATTCATAGAGGGGGATTATTAGGAGGCCATGATTGGTAAGGGCCAATTGGAAATTTGGCCAGGACACCGGGGTTACACCCCTACTCTTTTTCGAGAAGCACCCTGGGATTTTTAATGACCACAGAGAGTCAGGACCTCGGTTTTACGTCTCATCCGAAGGACGGCGCCTGTTTACAGTATAGTGTCCCCATCACTATACTGGGGCATTAGGACCCACATGGACCCACATGTTATCTACTTGAAACTGTAATTATTGAATAGATTAATGTCTTTGAAATGCTTCATTAACTGGGCAGTTTCCATGTTTGGAAATGTTTTTATTTTGATTGCTGATTGCTAGATACTGTATGTTTAATAGGCATGCTGTTAATATTTTCTACAAGAGCCAAATAAGACAGTTATGCTGTAGTAAGTTCTATATAAGTTATATAACATAAGTTATATTTTGTTCTGAGGTCAATTTGAATCTCATACTAAATTACTGGTGTCCTTTTATCTGAGAAACACTACCTGATTGATCACCTGATGCCTAGAAATTAGCATGCACAGTATCCCAGTGTTTAGCATTGCTAGCTCACAGTGCTGAGGCCCTGGGTACACTTCTGGACCTGGGGTGCTATCTGTATGGTGCTTGTATGTTCTCCCCATGTTTGCATGAGTTTGCTTTGGGTGCTCCGGCTTCCTCCCACACTTCAAAGAACTACTGGTAGGTTAATTGGCTTCTGGGATAATTGGTGAGTGTCTGTGTCTTCCCTGCATTGGACTACCATCCAGTCCCAGGTATCTCCTGCTTATTACTTTCTGAGGCTCTGGCTCCCCCGTGACCCCCCGACCCCCTGACCACCTGACCCTGAATTGGATGAAGCGGTTAGAAAATGGGTGGTTTCTGTTATGCTCTGGTCATGCTCTGCCATAGCAACAACTTGTAAAAAATGCAGATGCTAGGATTTAACTCAAAGAAGGAGCTCAGATCACTGTGTTGGCATCACTGTACAGGTGTCCGGTGTGTTTTAGAACATATGTTAAAATCTTATTTACTAACTTCTAGACTTTTTACCCCCTATATCAGTCTGCAGGTGCACAGTGGTCTGTGGACACCCTCCTTGCTCTGTCGTAAAACAGGAAATAAAAAGCAACTGGTTTTGACTTTAATGCACTGAGACTGTGGAACTCACAGAACTCTCTTGTCAGAAAGGCAGCTTCTAACAGCTTTTAAGTGAAGACTAAGAACACTTTTCTATTTTATTAAAATAGATTATATATGTTTTGTTTAAATATATGTTATAAATGTTAAAACGACAGCTCGTATAAGCTTGTATTTTTACCTTTCGATCATTTTTAGAATTGCTTTGAGTTCCTTTTACCATGATAAACAGTACAAAATATGAGGTGTTGAACTTGTCAAAAGTTTTAAAGCGCTTTATGACGTAAAGTGTGATGACAGTCCTTGGCGGTCTATGTAACAATTCTTCTTGAAGTAGGTCATCGGGCCAACAGTATATAAACATTACAGCTCAAGTGCTTTTGTATCTGAACGCTTTTAGGTAAGTAATTTAGCAGCTGCGGTATTAATCGTGATTTTAATGGCAAATTCAATTGCAGGTAAAATAAAAATGGCGGATAACTTTCTTTCTAGCTTCGTGAAGCGGTCGCGCCACATTATACATATATACCATAATAAGAAACATAATATGTACAGTAGAATTTTTCACTTTAAGCTGGCATTATCCAGAACCGGGTCAGGGCCCGGACCCGGACCGTGCAGTGTGGTCCGTCGGCCTTCTAAAGATGTTTAGGAGATCGGGGCGCCCTTGGATTTGATTAGAAACTTGCATAATTTCTTAACTTGACCCCATTATCTTAAAAAAAACGGCCAGGCCAAGACCAAAGCATGAAGGCTGCGAGGATCGGGGGACTCTCATTTTTGGTCACAGCGTACAGTAGTAGATCAGTAACCTCTGTTTATCGTGATAACCTTTAATTATTTTCCAGTACTTTTTTAAATGATAAAACACATTGTCTCGCCAGTTTTGCTAAAGATACGGTTTTAGTGTTTACGCATAAATTTGTAAGCCGTAGGTTTAAATCTCGTGGTCTTATTTTCTGCATTTTCAAAGTAAGAGAGGCGCTCGTTTGCGATTTACGCGCTGAACATTGTAAGCAGAGGAGCCTTAAGGCACAGCCTCGCCTTAACACCATCGTTTGCATTGTCATTGTCATCCAGAAAAGCAGTCGTAAGAAAATGAATCTGTGGCGGCTCCGAACATTAAAAAAACTATATCTAGACTGCAAATACATCCCAATCTTACTATCAACACGTTTTAAGACCCCTCTCCTTTCCACCGGTATACAAGCTAAGAGAGAAATATTGGAAATCCCATCTGAAGTAGCCCTCGTCTCACCTTCGGAGCTGTGAGCGATGGGGATCATAATTAAAAGGGGTACAGTTACTTTGAAAATGTGTATGTGATACTTAAATTTAAATAAAATAAAAAGATAAATTATATAACACAGACTGCTATCTATGTCCATGTTTTTAAGACGTATGAATCGGTTTTAAAACAGGCACACCCCTTCTCACAAATCCGACTGGAGTCTCAGTCCGTCGTCGCGATGAATTAGGAGCTCAGATGTAGGCTAAGTGATTGCAATTTACTTATTTAAAAGAACCACTTCAAATCAAAAGGGAGACATTTTGTAATGGTAGTTATCGTATTATAGTATACGATAACTGTATACGTAGTATACGTAATTGTAGATATACAGTACATAAAGGGTATGAATAGGTGTGAGCTTTTACTGTATATTTAATATTTTATCTGACCCACTTGTAGAAACCGCCTACTCAGATTTATTTAAGTGGTCTGCCACCATAAAGACAGAAAAATATAATGACACCCTGTTACATTAACTGTAAAATAAACGCCGTAACTGCGGCCATATGAAAATTTGGATAAAGATTATACAAACATCCTAAGGAGCTCTATGACATATGAGCGTCGTAATAATGGTTGGTGACCTGACGTAACAGTGCTCCCTGAATTACGTGATCTGTATATACCCAAATACAGATATATCACATAGGGAGATGCAGTCAAACATTGCATTGCTATCGTCGTGGTGAACTATTTCTCCGCTGTTTAAAACTTGTTTGGTAAGTGTCATCAAATATGCTTGTCAATTTGTAGCGAAATCGATATACTGTATCATAATCCTTCAGCTATCTATAATGTAGTGAAACGGCTAATTAATATTGATAAATTCCCTTATTCACAGTGACTTTTGCTCAAACCCCTGTTGCATAATGGGTTAATTTTATATAAAAAAACATTTATATCATAGATATAATACAAGCTTTGAAATGAAATAGCACATTTCCAGGTTTCAGTTAAACATTTTTAAAAAAGCTCATGACTTTAAGCATTCTGAACATTGAGAATGTTATTTGGGAAACAAATGTTTATTATAATGTTTATGTTTAGGATCTGTCTCCTACTGAGTCAGCATGCAGCATTCAACACCATTAGGTTTAATATTAAAAAGTTGTGTATTTCCTGAATTTTTTTTTTATTCTTTTCTATTAGACCATACTAGACTGTGCAGGATATCATTTATTTGCCATTTTTGCCTTTTCCAGATACCTGGGAAACAAAGCTCATATCTCATTTGCCAATGGAGCCCAGTCCTAAGCCTGGTGCTCTGTCCCCCTCCCCGAAGGACACAGACTCGAATCGACCCGCGCCCTTAAGGCAACAGGATCTGATCTCCACGTACTGCCCGCCTCCCAAGATACAGCTTCTGAAGGACACCTTCCAAGAGAAACTGATGCAGGAAAAGGAGAAAAAAATGATCGCCATGTACAATCGGCGGCAGGAGGCAGCTCTACAGAAGATGAGAAAATGTTTCCAATATGTCAAATACGCTGCGGAGAAGAAGATGGGGAACAGCTATCGCTTCCAAGCCCAACAGGGCCCCGAGAAGAACATTGTGGGGTATGATCGGTCTTACCCCCTGAAGCCTATGGGTAACAGGAAAGTCTCCGGCCCTGGTGAGGTTCGGGCTGTGGACCGCCCGGACGCACAGAGTGATTCCTTGTTTGCCCCCACCCCGCCTCAGGATGGTCATGAGAGGCCCTGCGAGAGGCCGGGCAGGAGGGGCTCAAGAGTACGCAAACCTAAGGACAGGACTGTCCTCCCCATGGTGGCGACCCCTCCAGGGCAATGCCCTTCTCATGCCAATGGGAAGGAGCACTTTCAGTTGCAAGAGGAGCTACGAAAAGTGGCCGAGGCAGAGGCCGCGCTGAAGGAGGAGCATCGCCGGAGGGAGGCCAGCCTGCAGGATGAGATGCGCCGGAAGGAGGCCATGATGAAGGACGAGATTCGCCAGAAGGAGGCCATGATGCAGGCGAAGCTCTTCAGAGCTCAGGAGGAGCTGAGGATGGTTCCGAGAGAGATGGAAGACTCCAGAGAGGTGGCCGGAAGGGAAAATAGAGGCGAGGCAGAGCGAGCTTTGCCCCAGAGGACCATGGGCCAACCACCGCTCTAAGGCCGTGCCTCTTCTGACCTGCAGAATGGAGAAGCAAAAAGCCTTCACTCCAAGGAAAGCCCTTCCTATCAGAGGAGACAACCTTGATTATGGTTCTCCAATGGAAGATGGCGGATGCGCAGAATCGCACTTTCCCTCTGCGCTTTCCCATCAGGAGAGACGTCAAGTGAGCCCTTGCAGCCGTGGGCTAGAAGACGTCCCCTGTGGAAGGAGAAAGTATCTCAAGAAAGCAAGGCTCCCTGAAAGCGACGTGTCAGCGGCACAGGCCGCGCAGGGCCACTTCAGAAATAAGACCACATGTCTGGATGAACAAACTCTGTCAGTGGAAAACAGATATTTGTCCCCTACAAGTCTGATGTGCCCTACCGCTGAGCAATTTCCATATGAGAATAGCCAGAGTGGAAACCCTCAGCTGGTGCCCTGTGAACTGTGTCACGGGAAGTTTGCTGTAGAGAGGCTGGAGAAACACAGCAAGATCTGCAAGAAGCTTCAGAATTCAAAGAGGAAGGTTTTTGACTCTTTCAAGCACAGGGCCAAGGGAACAGAACTGGAGACATACATCCATAAGAAGAAGGTTAAACCGCCAATCGTGGTAAGGGCTATCCTTAAACTCTTTCCAAGCTTCCCTTTTTTTCTCCTAGAGTCAGACTCAGCTTATAAATCAATGTAGACAATAAATAAGTGTTTTATGAAGTACTCTTCTGAAAAACTGCCGCAAAGGCACATTTGCCAGACAGAATAAATGTGTCTTAGTGACTTCTGAATTCTGTTGTAAAAATCTACATATCAAGCAAATAGCACTCACAGGAAACAAAACCATAACTACGTAAATTGTACTCTCTACCCAATAACCTGAAAGGTGGCCCCAGAAAGCTACGTTATTACTGTATTGATATTTTCTTGCCTTGTGAATGGTTTGCGACCAGACTGTGTACGCAGTGCTAGTCTGGACTTTTTCTGGAAGCTGTTTTATTGGTTTCATTTCCTGTTCCCAGCTGAGAAAGAACAACTGGAGGCAGAAGCACGAGGATTTCATTCGGAGCATCAAACAGGCCAGGGAGGTGCAGCAGGTGATCACGCAAGGAGGGAAAGTTGTGTGTGTGTGTGTGTGCCCCAGCCCCCCGCGAATCCAAACCCCGACTACGTGCCCTGCCCTCACTGCGGCCGGCGCTTTGCCCCAAGGCCGGCACAGAGGCACATCCCCAAGTGTCAGCACATCAGGAGCCGCCCTCCTCCTCCTCCTCGCAGATGAAAACTGATGTGAAGAAGAGCAAAAGAGTCATGATCTTGGCTCACGACTCACGTCCTGCTTTTTCTTTTTAGAAACACATTTAGCACAGTTCATCCGTATGATGATGAAAAAAAAATGTTACCTTATTTTAATTAAATGATTTTTTTTTTGGTGGACTGGTGTTTGCGTAGCTGTGGTTATTTCAGTTTTTCTCTTATCATTCATACACCTTGACCTCCTAAAAATAATTTTTCAACCTGGAACGTACAATTGGCAGGCAATAGAACAGGTCACATTGGTCTTGGAACCATCAAAAAGTAGTATTCACACATTCTCGGCATCAATTTTCCTTAAAAACAACTGAAAAAGCGAGGTAAAGAGTGATTGATTTTTTTAATGAAAGTTATTTGATTTAATTTATTTAATTTTCATAATATTTGAAATATGTTGGGATTAATGTGACTCAATATTATCTGCAGCTCTTACACTCCAGGCACCTGATAAAGTGGAACGCAGTGTCTTTGCCTTACATGGCGCTCAGCTCTTCCTCAATCCCAGCAGAAGCACCAGCAGAAGCAGCAGCCTCCGGGTCCTGCCTCATGCACAGCTTAAAATGCAACACCAAGTAATACAACAAACAACAGGGAAAACCATTCACGATCAGACACATCCGTTGATTGCTGGCTCTCAGTAAAGGGACATTGCATCATTACATCACAAAATAGACTACATTTCAAGGTTAAAGAATTACCATGTTCTGCGATTCAGAACGAGGCAGCAAAACTTCCTGTAATCTGATGTGGCCCTGTGACATTGTAAAGGAGCAGGCTTGTGAATACATCTCGTTTAATCCAATGGAAATATTGCTCTCAACTTTTTTACGTTTTTGCCAATAAATAATATTACATTGTTAACTCTGCATAAAGAACCTTGGAATGGAACGTTTTTTGCAGTGAAATGTTTGCTGCATAACCTATACCTTTTCTCTCCTACATCACATTGCATTAGTCATTACAGTGATTAGTGAGCAGGAAGGGCTGCATCACATCGCAATTTGTGTGGAACTTGAATGCGAATTTGTTACAACATGGCGTAACTTACAGTCCTTTCACAAAATTCATGATTTTGTGCTCAATTTTGAGTTTGTAAAGTTTTTCTATAATGTCAATGATTTTATTTTGTGACTGAAATTAAATACTTTTGTGTCTGCAAAATTGGGACTGTAGTTCCACCTTAACCTACTAGTACTGTATGTCTTTGGACTGTGGGAAGAAACTGGAGCACCTGGAAGAAATCCACACAAATGAAGGGAGAACATACAATTCCATCCAGACTGCACCCCAGGAATTGAACCCAGGACCCCAGCTCTGTGAACCACAGTGCCACCTCATTGCTATAGTCACTTTAATTAATGTCAAAACTCATTTGCAAATGAGCAGCCTGGGATCCAAAAGGATCAAGAAAAGGATCCAAACAAAGCACTATCACAAAGCTTGGCTTTGTACAGTATATCATACAGGGCTTGATGCAGAAGGCAGATAATCTAAGTCCATGCAATAATTGCTAAGGGAAAGTGACTTTGTGTTTTTGGAGGGAAGTCACTCAACATGGAGCTGTGTTAGTGAAATGATTGTTCTGATGTACGGCTGATGTCCAAACACTGAAAACATGATTGTGTATGCAATCGCACTCCCGAGCTCCATTGGGTATGGTTAAAATAACTTTTTATAGTTCATCACATTCAAAGTGTGTGTACCTGATGAAAGTGTAACACGCATTTGGAGGAGTTATTCAGGATTTTCTTTCATTCAACTATTTCAAGACCGATTATTTTCAGATGTTGTAGTATACGTGAATAATGAAAGGCCTTCATATTACACAATGAAGGAATGACTTCGCAGGTGTGAAGAATAAAAGATTAATTCAGCTCACTTTGGGGAGTTTCACAATGGCCCTCCTTAAAGAAATGTGGGTTTGATTAAAGGAGTGAAGAAAAAGCACTGAATAATATTTGCTTCTGTAAACGTAATCATCTCAAAATATGGTTAAAGAAATTGAAGAAGGTTAAACATAATCCAAAACGTATAAGGTCAATTTAAGTACAACCAGAATTCTAGTGTTTATGCAATGCATCTGTGGGTTGATATGAAATACGGCCGTTCTTAAACTAAACGAGGTTATCGAGAGCATATTCCGAGTACGGCTGTGGCCAGTTGTACTGTGAACTGCGAGGACCGTATCTTATCCTGAACTGCTGTGCGAATACCGTCCTCTGCTGGCAGAAGGAATAGATTACAACGGCACTGTATTGGCGATTAGTCCTATTGCTAGAATATTGAAACAACAAGGAGTCCGCGGAGTCAAGCAATGCTGAATGAACAAGTACCTGAAATTCAATAGGATTTTGTGTATTGATTACAAATAGGTGTGAAATTCTCATGTACAGTGGTATTCATGGATTCCTTACACAAGCAGCCGTTGTTATGATACTTTCGTAATCTGAATATAAATCTGTTATAATAATAATAATAATAATTGCTTACACTTATATAGCGCTTTTCTGGACACTCCGCTCAAAGCGCTTTACAGGTAATGGGGACTCCCCTCCACCACCACCAATGTGCAGCATCCACCTGATGATGCGACGGCAGCCATAGTGCGCCAGAACGCTCACCACACATCAGCTATCAGTGGGGAGGAGAGCAGAGTAATGTAGCCAATTCATAGAGGGGGATTATTAGGAGGCCATGATTGGTAAGGGCCAATTGGAAATTTGGCCAGGACACCGGGGTTACACCCCTACTCTTTTTCGAGAAGCACCCTGGGATTTTTAATGACCACAGAGAGTCAGGACCTCGGTTTTACGTCTCATCCGAAGGACGGCGCCTGTTTACAGTATAGTGTCCCCATCACTATACTGGGGCATTAGGACCCACATGGACCCACATGTTATCTACTTGAAACTGTAATTATTGAATAGATTAATGTCTTTGAAATGCTTCATTAACTGGGCAGTTTCCATGTTTGGAAATGTTTTTATTTTGATTGCTGATTGCTAGATACTGTATGTTTAATAGGCATGCTGTTAATATTTTCTACAAGAGCCAAATAAGACAGTTATGCTGTAGTAAGTTCTATATAAGTTATATAACATAAGTTATATTTTGTTCTGAGGTCAATTTGAATCTCATACTAAATTACTGGTGTCCTTTTATCTGAGAAACACTACCTGATTGATCACCTGATGCCTAGAAATTAGCATGCACAGTATCCCAGTGTTTAGCATTGCTAGCTCACAGTGCTGAGGCCCTGGGTACACTTCTGGACCTGGGGTGCTATCTGTATGGTGCTTGTATGTTCTCCCCATGTTTGCATGAGTTTGCTTTGGGTGCTCCGGCTTCCTCCCACACTTCAAAGAACTACTGGTAGGTTAATTGGCTTCTGGGATAATTGGTGAGTGTCTGTGTCTTCCCTGCATTGGACTACCATCCAGTCCCAGGTATCTCCTGCTTATTACTTTCTGAGGCTCTGGCTCCCCCGTGACCCCCCGACCCCCTGACCACCTGACCCTGAATTGGATGAAGCGGTTAGAAAATGGGTGGTTTCTGTTATGCTCTGGTCATGCTCTGCCATAGCAACAACTTGTAAAAAATGCAGATGCTAGGATTTAACTCAAAGAAGGAGCTCAGATCACTGTGTTGGCATCACTGTACAGGTGTCCGGTGTGTTTTAGAACATATGTTAAAATCTTATTTACTAACTTCTAGACTTTTTACCCCCTATATCAGTCTGCAGGTGCACAGTGGTCTGTGGACACCCTCCTTGCTCTGTCGTAAAACAGGAAATAAAAAGCAACTGGTTTTGACTTTAATGCACTGAGACTGTGGAACTCACAGAACTCTCTTGTCAGAAAGGCAGCTTCTAACAGCTTTTAAGTGAAGACTAAGAACACTTTTCTATTTTATTAAAATAGATTATATATGTTTTGTTTAAATATATGTTATAAATGTTAAAACGACAGCTCGTATAAGCTTGTATTTTTACCTTTCGATCATTTTTAGAATTGCTTTGAGTTCCTTTTACCATGATAAACAGTACAAAATATGAGGTGTTGAACTTGTCAAAAGTTTTAAAGCGCTTTATGACGTAAAGTGTGATGACAGTCCTTGGCGGTCTATGTAACAATTCTTCTTGAAGTAGGTCATCGGGCCAACAGTATATAAACATTACAGCTCAAGTGCTTTTGTATCTGAACGCTTTTAGGTAAGTAATTTAGCAGCTGCGGTATTAATCGTGATTTTAATGGCAAATTCAATTGCAGGTAAAATAAAAATGGCGGATAACTTTCTTTCTAGCTTCGTGAAGCGGTCGCGCCACATTATACATATATACCATAATAAGAAACATAATATGTACAGTAGAATTTTTCACTTTAAGCTGGCATTATCCAGAACCGGGTCAGGGCCCGGACCCGGACCGTGCAGTGTGGTCCGTCGGCCTTCTAAAGATGTTTAGGAGATCGGGGCGCCCTTGGATTTGATTAGAAACTTGCATAATTTCTTAACTTGACCCCATTATCTTAAAAAAAACGGCCAGGCCAAGACCAAAGCATGAAGGCTGCGAGGATCGGGGGACTCTCATTTTTGGTCACAGCGTACAGTAGTAGATCAGTAACCTCTGTTTATCGTGATAACCTTTAATTATTTTCCAGTACTTTTTTAAATGATAAAACACATTGTCTCGCCAGTTTTGCTAAAGATACGGTTTTAGTGTTTACGCATAAATTTGTAAGCCGTAGGTTTAAATCTCGTGGTCTTATTTTCTGCATTTTCAAAGTAAGAGAGGCGCTCGTTTGCGATTTACGCGCTGAACATTGTAAGCAGAGGAGCCTTAAGGCACAGCCTCGCCTTAACACCATCGTTTGCATTGTCATTGTCATCCAGAAAAGCAGTCGTAAGAAAATGAATCTGTGGCGGCTCCGAACATTAAAAAAACTATATCTAGACTGCAAATACATCCCAATCTTACTATCAACACGTTTTAAGACCCCTCTCCTTTCCACCGGTATACAAGCTAAGAGAGAAATATTGGAAATCCCATCTGAAGTAGCCCTCGTCTCACCTTCGGAGCTGTGAGCGATGGGGATCATAATTAAAAGGGGTACAGTTACTTTGAAAATGTGTATGTGATACTTAAATTTAAATAAAATAAAAAGATAAATTATATAACACAGACTGCTATCTATGTCCATGTTTTTAAGACGTATGAATCGGTTTTAAAACAGGCACACCCCTTCTCACAAATCCGACTGGAGTCTCAGTCCGTCGTCGCGATGAATTAGGAGCTCAGATGTAGGCTAAGTGATTGCAATTTACTTATTTAAAAGAACCACTTCAAATCAAAAGGGAGACATTTTGTAATGGTAGTTATCGTATTATAGTATACGATAACTGTATACGTAGTATACGTAATTGTAGATATACAGTACATAAAGGGTATGAATAGGTGTGAGCTTTTACTGTATATTTAATATTTTATCTGACCCACTTGTAGAAACCGCCTACTCAGATTTATTTAAGTGGTCTGCCACCATAAAGACAGAAAAATATAATGACACCCTGTTACATTAACTGTAAAATAAACGCCGTAACTGCGGCCATATGAAAATTTGGATAAAGATTATACAAACATCCTAAGGAGCTCTATGACATATGAGCGTCGTAATAATGGTTGGTGACCTGACGTAACAGTGCTCCCTGAATTACGTGATCTGTATATACCCAAATACAGATATATCACATAGGGAGATGCAGTCAAACATTGCATTGCTATCGTCGTGGTGAACTATTTCTCCGCTGTTTAAAACTTGTTTGGTAAGTGTCATCAAATATGCTTGTCAATTTGTAGCGAAATCGATATACTGTATCATAATCCTTCAGCTATCTATAATGTAGTGAAACGGCTAATTAATATTGATAAATTCCCTTATTCACAGTGACTTTTGCTCAAACCCCTGTTGCATAATGGGTTAATTTTATATAAAAAAACATTTATATCATAGATATAATACAAGCTTTGAAATGAAATAGCACATTTCCAGGTTTCAGTTAAACATTTTTAAAAAAGCTCATGACTTTAAGCATTCTGAACATTGAGAATGTTATTTGGGAAACAAATGTTTATTATAATGTTTATGTTTAGGATCTGTCTCCTACTGAGTCAGCATGCAGCATTCAACACCATTAGGTTTAATATTAAAAAGTTGTGTATTTCCTGAATTTTTTTTTTATTCTTTTCTATTAGACCATACTAGACTGTGCAGGATATCATTTATTTGCCATTTTTGCCTTTTCCAGATACCTGGGAAACAAAGCTCATATCTCATTTGCCAATGGAGCCCAGTCCTAAGCCTGGTGCTCTGTCCCCCTCCCCGAAGGACACAGACTCGAATCGACCCGCGCCCTTAAGGCAACAGGATCTGATCTCCACGTACTGCCCGCCTCCCAAGATACAGCTTCTGAAGGACACCTTCCAAGAGAAACTGATGCAGGAAAAGGAGAAAAAAATGATCGCCATGTACAATCGGCGGCAGGAGGCAGCTCTACAGAAGATGAGAAAATGTTTCCAATATGTCAAATACGCTGCGGAGAAGAAGATGGGGAACAGCTATCGCTTCCAAGCCCAACAGGGCCCCGAGAAGAACATTGTGGGGTATGATCGGTCTTACCCCCTGAAGCCTATGGGTAACAGGAAAGTCTCCGGCCCTGGTGAGGTTCGGGCTGTGGACCGCCCGGACGCACAGAGTGATTCCTTGTTTGCCCCCACCCCGCCTCAGGATGGTCATGAGAGGCCCTGCGAGAGGCCGGGCAGGAGGGGCTCAAGAGTACGCAAACCTAAGGACAGGACTGTCCTCCCCATGGTGGCGACCCCTCCAGGGCAATGCCCTTCTCATGCCAATGGGAAGGAGCACTTTCAGTTGCAAGAGGAGCTACGAAAAGTGGCCGAGGCAGAGGCCGCGCTGAAGGAGGAGCATCGCCGGAGGGAGGCCAGCCTGCAGGATGAGATGCGCCGGAAGGAGGCCATGATGAAGGACGAGATTCGCCAGAAGGAGGCCATGATGCAGGCGAAGCTCTTCAGAGCTCAGGAGGAGCTGAGGATGGTTCCGAGAGAGATGGAAGACTCCAGAGAGGTGGCCGGAAGGGAAAATAGAGGCGAGGCAGAGCGAGCTTTGCCCCAGAGGACCATGGGCCAACCACCGCTCTAAGGCCGTGCCTCTTCTGACCTGCAGAATGGAGAAGCAAAAAGCCTTCACTCCAAGGAAAGCCCTTCCTATCAGAGGAGACAACCTTGATTATGGTTCTCCAATGGAAGATGGCGGATGCGCAGAATCGCACTTTCCCTCTGCGCTTTCCCATCAGGAGAGACGTCAAGTGAGCCCTTGCAGCCGTGGGCTAGAAGACGTCCCCTGTGGAAGGAGAAAGTATCTCAAGAAAGCAAGGCTCCCTGAAAGCGACGTGTCAGCGGCACAGGCCGCGCAGGGCCACTTCAGAAATAACACCACATGTCTGGATGAACAAACTCTGTCAGTGGAAAACAGATATTTGTCCCCTACAAGTCTGATGTGCCCTACCGCTGAGCAATTTCCATATGAGAATAGCCAGAGTGGAAACCCTCAGCTGGTGCCCTGTGAACTGTGTCACGGGAAGTTTGCTGTAGAGAGGCTGGAGAAACACAGCAAGATCTGCAAGAAGCTTCAGAATTCAAAGAGGAAGGTTTTTGACTCTTTCAAGCACAGGGCCAAGGGAACAGAACTGGAGACATACATCCATAAGAAGAAGGTTAAACCGCCAATCGTGGTAAGGGCTATCCTTAAACTCTTTCCAAGCTTCCCTTTTTTTCTCCTAGAGTCAGACTCAGCTTATAAATCAATGTAGACAATAAATAAGTGTTTTATGAAGTACTCTTCTGAAAAACTGCCGCAAAGGCACATTTGCCAAACAGAATAAATGTGTCTTAGTGACTTCTGAATTCTGTTGTAAAAATCTACATATCAAGCAAATAGCACTCACAGGAAACAAAACCATAACTACGTAAATTGTACTCTCTACCCAATAACCTGAAAGGTGGCCCCAGAAAGCTACGTTATTACTGTATTGATATTTTCTTGCCTTGTGAATGGTTTGCGACCAGACTGTGTACGCAGTGCTAGTCTGGACTTTTTCTGGAAGCTGTTTTATTGGTTTCATTTCCTGTTCCCAGCTGAGAAAGAACAACTGGAGGCAGAAGCACGAGGATTTCATTCGGAGCATCAAACAGGCCAGGGAGGTGCAGCAGGTGATCACGCAAGGAGGGAAAGTTGTGAACCTGCCCCAGCCCCCCGCGAATCCAAACCCCGACTACGTGCCCTGCCCTCACTGCGGCCGGCGCTTTGCCCCCAGGCCGGCACAGAGGCACATCCCCAAGTGTCAGCACATCAGGAGCCGCCCTCCTCCTCCTCCTCTCAGATGAAAACTGATGTGAAGAAGAGCAAAAGAGTCATGATCTTGGCTCACGACTCACGTCCTGCTTTTTCTTTTTAGAAACACATTTAGCACAGTTCATCCGTATGATGATGAAAAAAAAATGTTACCTTATTTTAATTAAATGATTTTTTTTTGGTGGACTGGTGTTTGCGTAGCTGTGGTTATTTCAGTTTTTCTCTTATCATTCATACACCTTGACCTCCTAAAAATAATTTTTCAACCTGGAACGTACAATTAGCAGGCAATAGAACAGGTCACATTGGTCTTGGAACCATCAAAAAGCAGTATTCACACATTCTCGGCATCAATTTTCCTTAAAAACAACTGAAAAAGCAAGGTAAAGAGTGATTGATTTTTTTAATGAAAGTTATTTGATTTAATTTATTTAATTTTCATAATATTTGAAATATGTTGGGATTAATGTGACTCAATATTATCTGCAGCTCTTACACTCCAGGCACCTGATAAAGTGGAACGCAACGTCTTTGCCATACATGGCGCTCAGCTCTTCCTCAATCCCAGCAGAAGCACCAGCAGAAGCAGCAGCCTCCGGGTCCTGCCTCATGCACAGCTTAAAATGCAACACCAAGTAATACAACAAACAACAGGGAAAACCATTCACGATCAGACACATCCGTTGATTGCTGGGTCTCAGTAAAGGGACATTGCATCATTACATCACAAAATAGACTACATTTCAAGGTTAAAGAATTACCATGTTCTGCGATTCAGAACGAGGCAGCAAAACTTCCTATAATCTGTTGTGGCCCTGTGACATTGTAAAGGAGCAGGCTTGTGAATACATCTCGTTTAATCCAATGGAAATATAACTCTCAACTTTTTTACGTTTTTGCCAATAAATAATACTACATTGTTAACTCTGCATAAAGAACCTTGGAATGGAACGTTTTTTTGCAGTGAAATGTTTGCTGCATAACCTATACCCTTTCTCTCCTACATCACATTGCATTAGTCATTACAGTGATTAGTGAGCAGGAAGGGCTGCATCACATCGCAATTTGTGTGGAACTTGAATGCGAATTTGTTACAACATGGCGTAACTTACAGTCCTTTCACAAAATTCATGATTTTGTGCTCAATTTTGAGTTTGTAAAGTTTTTCTATAATGTCAATGATTTTATTTTGTGACTGAAATTAAATAATTTTGTGTTTGCAAAATTGGGACTGTAGTTCCACCTTAACCTACTAGTACTGTATGTCTTTGGACTGTGGGAAGAAACTGGAGCACCTGGAAGAAATCCACACAAATGAAGGGAGAACATACAATTCCATCCAGACTGCACCCCAGGAATTGAACCCAGGACCCCAGCTCTGTGAACCACAGTGCCAGCTCATTGCTATAGTCACTATAATTAATGTCAAAACTCATTTGCAAATGAGCAGCCTGGGATCCAAAAGGATCAAGACAAGGATCCAAACAAAGCACTATCCCAAAGCTTGGCTTTGTACCGTATATAATACAGGGCTTGATGCAGAAGGCAGATAATCAAAGTCCATGCAATAATTGCTAAGGGAAAGTGACTTTGTGTTCTTGGAGGGAAGTCACTCAACACGGAGCTGTGTTAGTGAAATGATTGTTCTGATGTACGGCTGATGTCCAAACACTGAAAACATGATTGTGTATGCAATCGCACTCCTGAGCTCCATTGGGTATGGTTAAAATAACTTTTTATAGTTCATCACATTCAAAGTGTGTGTACTTGATGAAAGTGTAACACGCATTTGGAGGAGTTATTCAGGATTTTCTTTCATTCAACTATTTCAAGACCCATTATTTTCAGATGTTGTAGTATACGTGAATAATGAAAGGCCTTCATATTACACAATGAAGGAATGACTTCGCAGGTGTGAAGAATGAAAGATTAATTCAGCTCACTTTGGGGAGTTTCACAATGGCCCTCCTTATAGAAATGTGGGTTTGATTAAAGGAGTGAAGAAAAAGCACTGAATAATATTTGCTTCTGTAAACGTAATCATCTCAAAATATGGTTGAAGAAATTGAAGAAGGTTAAACATAATCCAAAACGTATAAGGTCAATTTAAGTACAACCAGAATTCTAGTGTTTATGCAATGCATCTGTGGGTTGATATGAAATATGGCCGTACTTAAACTAAACGAGGTTATCGAGAGCATATTCCGAATACGGCTTTGGCCAGTTGTACTGTGAACTGCGAGGACCGTATCTTATCCTGAACTGGCTGTGCGAATACCGTCCTCTGCTGGCAGAAGGAATAGATTACAACGGCACTGTATTGGCGATTAGTCCTATTGCTAGAATATTGAAACAACAAGGAGTCCGCGGAGTCAAGCAATGCTGAATAAACAAGTACCTGAAATTCAATAGGATTTTGTGTATTGATTACAAATAGGTGTGGAATTCTCATGTACAGTGGTATTCATGGATTCCTTACACAAGCAGCAGTTGTTATGATGCTTTCGTAATCTGGATATAAATCTGTTATCTACTTAAAACTGTAATTATTGAATAGATTAATGTCTTTGAAATGCTTCATTAACTGGGCAGTTTCCATGTTTGGAAATGTTTTTATTTTGATTGCTGATTGCTAGATACTGTATGTTTAATAGGCATGCTGTTAATATTTTCTACAAGAGCCAAATAAGACAGTTATGCTGTAGTAAGTTCTATATAAGTTATATAACATAAGTTATATTTTGTTCTGAGGTCAATTTGAATCTCATACTAAATAACTGGTGTCCTTTTATCTGAGAAACACTACCTGATTAATCACCTGATGCCTAGAAATTAGCATGCACAGTAGCCCAGCGTTTAGCATTGCTAGCTCACAGTGCTGAGGCCCTGGGTACACTTCTGGACCTGGGGTGCTATCTGTATGGAGCTTGTATGTTCTCCCCATGTTTGCATGAGTTTGCTTTGGGTGCTCCGGCTTCCTCCCACAGTTCAAAGAACTACTGGTAGGTTAATTGGCTTCTGGGATAATTGGTGAGTGTCTGTGTCTTCCCTGCATTGGACTACCATCCAGTCCCAGGTATCTCCTGCTTATTACTTTCTGAGGCTCTGGCTCCCCCGTGCCCCGCGACCCCCTGACCCCCTGACCCTGAATTGGATGAAGCGGTTAGAAAATGGGTGGTTTCTGTTATGCTCTGGTCATGCTCTGCCATAGCAACAACTTGTAAAAAATGCAGATGCTAGGATTTAACTCAAAGAAGGAGCTCAGAGCACTGTGTTGGCATCACTGTACAGGTGTCCGGTGTGTTTTAGAACATATGTTAAAATCTTATTTACTAACTTCTAGACTTTTTACCCCCCATATCAGTCTGCAGGTGCACAGTGGTCTGTGGACACCCTCTTTGCTCTGTCGTAAAACAGGAAATAAAAAGCAACTGGTTTTGACTTTAATGCACTGAGACTGTGGAACTCACAGAACTCTCTTGTCAGAAAGGCAGCTTCTAACAGCTTTTAAGTGAAGACTAAGAACACTTTTCTATTTTATTAAAATAGATTATATATGTTTTGTTTAAATATATGTTATAAATGTTAAAACGACAGCTCGTATAAGCTTGTATTTTTACCTTTCGATCATTTTTAGAATTGCTTTGAGTTGCTTTTACCATGATAAACAGTA